>NW_026778957.1:337500-340000 GCF_030144855.1 Hypanus sabinus
CCCCGTACGCGGGAACCCTGCGAGTGGAGACACACAAACTTCACCCCCCACCCCCCATCTCCCCCCCCCGTACGCGGGAACCCTGCGAGTGGAGACACACAAACTTCACCCCCCACCCCCCCATCTCCCCCCCCCCCCATACGCGGGAACCCTGCGAGTGGAGACACACAAACTTCACCCCCCACCCCCCCATCTCCCCACCCCCCGTACGCGGGAACCCTGCGAGTGGAGACACACAAACTTCAACCCCCACCCCCCCATCTCCCCCCCGTACGCGGGAACCCTGCGAGTGGAGACACACAAACTTCACCCCCCACCCCCCATCTCCCCCCCGTACGCGGGAACCCTGCGAGTGGAGACACACAAACTTCACCCCCCCACCCCCCATCTCCCTCCTCCCGTACGTGGGAACCCTGCGAGTGGAGACACACAAACTTCACCCCCCACCCCCCATCTCCCCCCCCCGTACGCGGGAACCCTGCGAGTGGAGACACACAAACTTCACCCCCCACCCCCCCATCTCCCCCCCCCCCATACGCGGGAACCCTGCGAGTGGAGACACACAAACTTCACCCCCCACCCCCCCCATCTCCCCACCCCCCGTACGCGGGAACCCTGCGAGTGGAGACACACAAACTTCACCCCCCACCCCCCCCATCTCCCCCCCCGTACGCGGGAACCCTGCGAGTGGAGACACACAAACTTCACCCCCCACCCCCCATCACCCCCCCGTACGCGGGAACCCTGCGAGTGGAGACACACAAACTTCACCCCCATCTCCCCCCCCCGTACGCGGGAACCCTGCGAGTGGAGACACACAAACTTCACCCCCCACCCCCCCATCTCCCCCCCCCGTACGCGGGAACCCTGCGAGTGGAGACACACAAACTTCACCCCCCCACCCCCCCATCTCCCCTCCCGTACGTGGGAACCCTGCGAGTGGAGACACACAAACTTCACCCCCCACCCCCCATCTCCCCCCCCCGTACGTGGGAACCCTGCGAGTGGAGACACACAAACTTCACCCCCATCTCCCCCCCCGTACGCGGGAACCCTGCGAGTGGAGACACACAAACTTCACCCCCCACCCCCCATCTCCCCTCCCGTACGTGGGAACCCTGCGAGTGGAGACACACAAACTTCACCCCCCACCCCCCCATCACCCCCCCCGTACGCGGGAACCCTGCGAGTGGAGACACACAAACTTCACCCCCATCTCCCCCCCCGTACGCGGGAACCCTGCGAGTGGAGACACACAAACTTCACCCCCCACCCCCCATCTCCCCCCCCCGTACGCGGTAACCCTGCGAGTGGAGACACACAAACTTCACCCCCCACCCCCCATCTCCCCCCCCCCGTACGCGGGAACCCTGCGAGTGGAGACACACAAACTTCACCCCCATCTCCCCCCCCCCGTACGCGGGAACCCTGCGAGTGGAGACACACAAACTTCACCCCCCACCCCCCCCCGTACGCGGGAACCCTGCGAGTGGAGACACACAAACTTCACCCCCCACCCCCCCCCCCGTACGCGGGAACCCTGCGAGTGGAGACACACAAACTTCACCCCCCACCCCCCATCTCTCCCCCCCGTACGCGGGAACCCTGCGAGTGGAGACACACAAACTTCACCCCCCACCCCCCATCTCCCCCCCCCGTACGCGGGAACCCTGCGAGTGGAGACACACAAACTTCACCCCCCACCCCCCATCTCCCCCCCCCCCGTACGCGGGAACCCTGCGAGTGGAGACACACAAGCTTCACCCCGCATCCCCCCATCTCCCCCCCGTACGCGGGAACCCTGCGAGTGGAGATACACAAACTTCACCCCCCACCCCCCCCGTACGCGGGAACCCTGCGAGTGGAGACACACAAACTTCACCCCCCACCCCCCCCGTACGCGGGAACCCTGCGAGTGGAGACACACAAACTTCACCCCCCCACCCCCCCCGTACGCGGGAACCCTGCGAGTGGAGACACACAAACTTCACCCCCCACCCCCCATCTCCCCCCCCCGTACGCGGGAACCCTGCGAGTGGAGACACACAAACTTCACCCCCCACCCCCCATCTCCCCCCCCCCCGTACGCGGGAACCCTGCGAGTGGAGACACACAAACTTCACCCCCCACCCCCCATCTCCCCCCCCCGTACGCGGGAACCCTGCGAGTGGAGACACACAAACTTCACCCCCCACCCCCCATCTCCCCCCCCCGTACGCGGGAACCCTGCGAGTGGAGACACACAAACTTCACCCCCCCACCCCCCATCTCCCCCCCGTACGCGGGAACCCTGCGAGTGGAGATACACAGATTTCACCCCCCACCCCCCCGTACGCGGGAACCCTGCGAGTGGGGACACACAAACTTCACCCCCCACCCCCCATCACCCCCCCGTACGCGGGAACCCTGCGAGTGGAGACACACAAACCACCCTCCACCCCCCCGACCCCGATACCAACCACCTGCGCCTGCGTGCAGAAAAGTCTGGGCAGCGGACCGT
>NW_026778957.1:345000-348394 GCF_030144855.1 Hypanus sabinus
CAGAGCAGTGTGGCACAGAACCTGCTAAACTGACAAGTTGTCAGCAACGGGCACACAGCCTGCTTTGTCTCGTTGCACTGGGGAGAGACCGCTCGCGGCGCTGAATGAACGTCCGGGTCGAGCTGGCACCGGAGAGGTGGGCCACAAGAATCCCCAGGAATGAAAGAGTTAACAGTCTGCATGAGCAGCCCTTGATGGTTCTGGGTAGCTGGAGTGACGGATCATCTCACTGAAACCTATCGACTAAATAGAGGGGAGGTGGAGAGGATGTTTCCCACGGTGGGGGAGTCTAGGACCAGAGGGACACAGATAGAGTGGATGTGGAGAGGATGTTTCCTATAGTGGGGGAGTCTAGGACCAGAGGACACAGATAGAGTGGATGTGGAGAGGATGTTTTCCCACGGTGGGGGAGTCTAGGACCAGAGGACACAGATAGAGTGGATGTGGAGAGGATGTTTCCTGTAGTGGGGGAGTCTAGGACCAGAGGACACAGATAGAGTGGATGTGGAGAGGATGTTTCCTATAGTGGGGGGAGTCTAGGACCAGAGGACACAGATAGAGTGGATGTGGAGAGATGTTTCCTATAGTGGGGGAGTCTAGGACCAGAGGACACAGATAGAGTGGATGCGGAGTGGATGTTTCCTGTGGTGGGGGCGTCTAGGACCAGAGGGCACAGCCTCAGAATAGAAAGGAGATGAGGAGGAATTTTTTCAGCCAGAGGGCGGTGAGTGTTACAAATTCCATCTCCTGTGAAGGCAAAATCATTGGCTATTTTCGAATCAGAGGTTGGTAGTTTCTTGGAGGGCGTAGCTTATGAGAATAGGTTGAGTGAACTTGGCCATGATGGAATGGTGGAGTAGACTCGATGGGCCGAATGTCTTCGACCACGGAGCAGGCGATAAGTGGACGGAGTTGGAAATGTTACAAGTATCGTCCTGAATCAGAGATTAAAGTGACTTGGCGATTTTAAGAAGTTTGGACCGAACAGATCGCAAGGCTGACTCCCCTGGCCTGGGTTGGTAACCAGTCATGCGAATTCTAGAATTTCCCACACAAGATCTAAGGGGAAGACCGGCGAAGAAAGCTGGTGGAATCCTGTACGATCTAACTTCAGTCTTGCCGCAGACCAGACGAGTCAGCCGAGCCGCACGAGAGATTTCTGGCAGGTGCTGGAAATCCAGAGCAACGCGCACCCCAGGCGCACAGAAGTGCAGGAGGAACTCAGCGTCTACGGAGAGGAATAAACCGCCAAAGTTTCGGGCCCCGGACCCTTCACCCACACGGTGCGAGAGGAGAACCCCACACGGTCACAGAGAGACACTTCGAAGACTCTCCCGCTCAGGGTCTCCTGGGTGCGACAGACAACCACCGATCAAAACATCAGTTCCTAAACAAGTTATTAACGTTGGGGGCGGGCGCGAAAGGAACAGGAGGCAGACGAGTCACAGTGCTCAGATCCCAGTGACCGTTGCGCACACAGCCACGCACACACACCCCCGAGCGATCAACTCTTAAAACCTCACTCAGTGTCACAGAGGTGCTACCCCCGGCGAGGAGTGAGGGGCTTCACACCTGACTCTCGGTGCTTCGTCAATATCACAGCAAGAGAGTGGTTTGGACAGCCAAGGGCTTGTTTGTATATATAAAATACGTCTCTTGAAGAACTATCTGGGGATAGGAGTCGGGACAAGCCACATAACCGGAAGAAACAGACTCCCCCACTATAGGAAACATCCTCTCCACATCCACTCTATCTCTGTCCTCTGGTCCTAGACTCCCCCACTATAGGAAACATCCTCTCCACATCCACTCTATCTGTGTCCTCTGGTCCTGGACTCCCTCACAATGGGAAACATCCTGTCCACGTCCACTCTATCTGTGGTGCTCTGGTCCTAGACTCCCCCACTATAGGAAACATCCTCTCCACATCCACTCTATCTGTGTCCTCTGGTCCTAGACTCCCCCCACTATAGGAAACATCCTCTCCACATCCACTCTATCTGTGTCCTCTGGTCCTAGACTCCCCCCACTATAGGAAAACATCCTCTCCACATCCACTCTATCTGTGTGCTCTGGTCCTAGACTCCCCCACTATAGGAAACATCCTCTCCACATCCACTCTATCTGTGTCCTCTGGTCCTAGACTCCCCCACTATAGGAAACATCCTCTCCACATCCACTCTATCTGTGCCCTCTGTCCTAGACTCCCCCACTATAGGAAACATCCTCTCCACATCCACTCTATCTGTGTCCTCTGGTCCTAGACTCCCCCACTATAGGAAACATCCTCCTCCACATCCACTCTATCTGTGTCCTCTGGTCCTAGACAACCCCTACTATAGGAAACATCCTCTCCACGTCCACTCTATCTGTGTCCTCTGGTCCTAGACTCCCCGACTATAGGAAACATCCTCTCCACATCCACTCTATCTGTGTCCTCTGGTCCTAGACTCCCCCACTGTAGGAAACATCCTCTCCACATCCACTCTATCTGTGTCCTCTGGTCCTAGACTCCCCCACTATAGGAAGCATCCTCTCCATATCCACTATCAGTGTCCTCTGGTCCTAGACTCCCCCACTATAGGAAACATCCTCTCCACATCCACTCTATCTGTGTCCTCTGGTCCTAGACTCCCCCACTATAGGAAACATCCTCTCCACATCCACTCTATCTGTGTCCTCTGGTCCTAGACTCCCCCACTATAGGAAACATCCTCTCCACATCCACTCTATCTGTGTCCTCTGGTCCTAGACTCCCCCACTATAGGAAACATCCTCTCCACATCCACTCTATCTGTGTCCTCTGGTCCTAGACTCCCCCACTATAGGAAACATCCTCTCCACATCCACTCTATCTGTGTCCTCTGGTCCTAGACTCCCCCACTATAGGAAACATCCTCTCCACATCCACTCTATCTGTGTCCTCTGGTCCGAGACTCCCCCACTATAGGAAACATCCTCTCCACATTCACTGTAATGAGGAATTTCACCTTTCGATGGGTTCGATGAAATCCCTCCCCCCTCATTCTCCAGTGAGTACAGCCATCAGAAGCTTCTCGTACTTTAACCGTTTTATTCCCAGAAACTTTCTCGTGGACGTCCTGCAGGCCCTCCACAATGTTAAGCTGTTCACAACACTCCAAGTGAGGCTCCGTAATGACGCGACTTTACATCCTTGCTTTTATATTCCCATCCTCTGGAAACGGATGCTGACATTGCATTTTCCTTCCTCACCACAGACTCAACCTGCAAATTAACCTTCGGGGTGTCCTGCACAAGGACTCCCGAGTCCCCTCTGCACCTCTGATTTCTTGCTCCCCATTTAGAAAACAGTCCACACCTTTACTCCTTCCACCAAAGTGTGTGTCCAGACACGTCCCGACACTGAATTGCA
>NW_026778957.1:348594-395621 GCF_030144855.1 Hypanus sabinus
GCCACAGCAGGGGTTTTCAGGTTCGATCGGTCACCAAAGACTCCTGCGGATGTACCACGGAGAGGGTTCTGACTGGCTGCATCACCGTCTGGTGTGGAAGTGGGGCGAGGGGACTACTGCATGGGATCGAAGTAAGCTGGCAGAAAGTTGTCAACTCAGTCAGCTCCATCTGCAGTACTCAAGACATCTCCAAGGAACGATCTCCAAGGCAGCGTCCATCAATTCAGGGACCCCCATCTCCCAGGACATCCCCCCCCCCTTCTCATTGCCATTAACTGTATCAGTTACAGCTATTTAGGACCCTGGTCAGACCCCACTTGGAGTACTGTGCTCAGTTCTGGTCTCCTCACTACAGGAAGGACGTGGAAACCATAGAAAGGGTGCAGAGGAGATTTACAAGGATGTTGCCTGGATTGGGGAGCACGCCTTATGAGAATAGGTTGAGTGAACTCGGCCTTTTCTCCTCGGAGCGACGGAGGATGAGAGGTGACCTGATAGAGGTGTACAGGATGATGAGAGGCATTGATGGTGTGGATAGTCAGAGGCTTTTTCCAGGGCTGAAATGGTTGCCACAAGAGGACACAGGTTTAAGGTGCTGGGGAGTAGGTATAGAGGAGATGTGAGGGGTAAGTTTTTTACGCAGAGAGTGGTGAGTGCGTGGAATGGGCTGCCGGTGACGGTGGTGGAGGTGGATACGAGAGGGTCTTTTAAGAGACTCCTGGACAGGTAAATGGAGCTTAAAACCTACCTAGGGGTTACCCATAGCCCTCTATATTTCTAAGTTCTAGGTTCTAGGTTCTAAGGTGGGGACGAGTTCAGCACAGAATTGTGGGCCAAAGGGCCTGTATTGTGCTGTCGGTTTTCTGTGCATTACATGAGTAATATTTTCAGATCAATGAATCCAACCGGGGAGTCACGGCGCAGGATTTTGTTCCTCGTTGTGTTGAGGATTCGACGGGAAACGCCAGGTTACGCAAAGCTTTGATTTTTATATCACAGAGAGAGAGAAATGAACCGAGGAAGGAGACCGTCGGAGCACGGCACCCGAGCGCGACTCCTTTCGGCAATAAACCTGCATGTCGGCACAGAGCACCCTTCTCGGGTGCGTCCGTCCCCTGCTGGCAACACAAAACCCTGGCGGACCCAGCAGCCTCAGGCAGGACCCCCCCTCTGCCTCGGATGAGGACTCACCTCCGGATGGAGGAGCAGAGCCTCACATTCCGTCTAGGTAGACCTCAAACCCGACTTTGTGAATATCCATTTCTCTAACTTCCAACACCTTCCAACTTTTCTCTTTTTCAATTCCGAACCCTGGCCTTTTACCTATTTTCCTCACCTATCACCTCCCCCTGGTGTCCCTCCTCCTCCCTTCCTCCCACGGTCCACTCTCCTCTCCTGTCAGATCCCTTCCTCTCCAGCCCTTTACCTTTCCCACCCATCACCTCCCCCTGGTGTCCCTCCTTCTCCCCTTCCTCCCACGGTCCACTCTCCTCTCCTGTCAGATTCCTTCCTCTCCAGCCCATCACCTCCCCCTGGTGTCCCTCCTCCTCCCCTTCCTCCCACAGTCCACTCTCCTCTCCTGTCAGATTCCTTCCTCTCCAGCCCTTTTACCTCTCCCACCCATCACCTCCCCCTGGTGTCCCTCCTCCTCCCCTTTCTCCCACGGTCCACTCTCCTCTCCTGTCAGATCCCTTCCTCTCCAGCCCTTTACCTTTCCCCACCCATCACCTCCCCCTGGTGTCCCTCCTCCTCCCCTTCCTCCCACGGTCCACTCTCCTCTCCTGTCAGATCCCTTCCTCTCCAGCCCTTTACCTTTCCCACCCATCACCTCCCCCTGGTGTCCCTCCTCCTCCCCTTTCTCCCACGGTCCACTCTCCTCTCCTGTCAGATTCCTTCCTCTCCAGCCCTTTACCTTTCCCACCCATCACCTCCCCCTGGTGTCCCTCCTCCTCCCCCTTCCTCCCACGGTCCGCTCTCCTCTCCAATCAGATCTCTTCCTCTCCAGCCCTTGCCTGGCCTCACCAATCACCTTCCAGGCTGTTCTCCTTCCCCTTCCCCCCAACCTTTTGATTGTGACTTCATCCCCCTTCCTTCCCAGTCCTGACGAAAGGTCTCGGCCCGAAACGTCGACTGTCGACTCTATTTCTGCAGACGCTGCCTAGACCCTGCTGAGTGTCCTCCTGCATTTTGCCGGTGTTTTTCTCTGGATTTCCAGCGCCTGCAGAATCTCTTTGCTATGTCGTGACCTAAACAGTCCCCGCGGAGGGCCACAATCCCTAATCCCGGTTCCCCACCCCCCCACCCCCCCAGGACGAAAACCTCCCCCAGTGCCACACACTCACACACTCAGCCCACTGAGGAACTCAGCAGGTCAGGCAGCGTCTATGGAGGGGAATAAAACAGTCAAAGTTTTGGGCCGAGACCCCTCTTCAGGACTGGAAAGGAAGGGGGGAATGGGCCAGAACAAGAAGGTGGAAGGGAGGGGGAAGGAAGACAAGGTGACAGGTGAGACCAGGTGAGGGGGAAGGTGGGTGGGTGGGGGAGGAGGACAAGGTGACAGGTGAGACCAGGTGAGAGGGAAGGTGAGTGGGTGGGGGAGGAGGACAAGGTGACAGGTGAGGGGGAAGGTGGGTGGGTGGGGGAGGACAAGGTGACAGGTGAGACCAGGTGAGGGGGGAGGTGGGTGGGTGGGGGAGGAGAACAAGGTGACAGGTGAGACCACGTGAAGGGGAAGGTGGGTGGGTGGGGGAGGGGGAGGAGGACAAGGTGACAGGTGAGACCAGGTGAGGGGGAAGGTGGGGGAGTGGGGGAGGGGGAGGAGGACAAGGTGACAGGTGAGACCAGGTGAGGGGGAAGGTGGGGGAGTGGGGGAGGGGGAGGAGGACAAGGTGACAGGTGAGACCAGGTGAGGGGGGAAGGTGGGGGAGTGGGGGAGGGGGAGGAGGACAAGGTGACAGGTGAGACCAGGTGGGGGGGAAGGTGGGGGAGTGGGGGAGGGGGAGTTGGACAAGGTGACAGGTGAGACCAGGTGAGGGGGAAGGTGGGTGTGTGGGGGAGGGGGGGAGGACAAGCTGACAGGTGAGACCAGGTGAGGGGGAAGGTGGGTGGGTGGGGGAGGGGGAGGAGGACAAGCTGACAGGTGAGACCAGGTGAGGGAGAAGGTGGGTGGGTGGGGGAGGGGGAGGAGGACAAGGTGACAGGTGAGACCAGGAGAGGGGGAAGGTGGGTGGGTGGGGGAGGGGGAGTTGGACAAGGTGACAGGTGAGACCAGGTGAGAGGAAGGTGGGTGGGAGGGGGAGGGGGAGGAGAACAAGCTGACAGGTGGGACCAGGTGAGGGGGAAGGTTGGTGGGTGGGGGAGGGGGAGGAGGACAAGGTGACAGGTGAGACCAGGTGAGGGGGAAGGTGGGTGGGTGGGGGAGGGGGAGTTGGACAAGGTGACAGGTGAGACCAGGTGAGAGGGAAGGTGGGTGGGTGGGGGAGGGGGAGGAGGACAAGCTGACAGGTGGGACCAGGTGAGGGGGAAGGTTGGTGGGTGGGGGAGGGGGAGGAGGACAAGGTGACAGGTGAGACCAGGTGAGGGGGAAGGTGTGTGGGTGGGGGAGGGGGAGGAAAACAAGCTGACAGGTGAGACCAGGTGAGGGGGAAGGTGGGTGGGAGGGGGAGGGGGAGGAGGACAAGCTGACAGGTGAGGGGGTAGGTGGGTGGGTGGGGGGAGGGGGGAGGAGGACACGCTGACAGGTGAGACCAGGTGAGGGGAAGGTGGGTGGGAGGGGGAGGGGGAGGAGGACAAGGTGACAGGTGAGACCAGGTGAGGGGAAGGTGGGTGGGTGAGGGAGGGGGAGGAGGACAAGCTGACAGGTGAGACCAGGTCAGGGGGAAGATGGGTGGGTGGGGGAGGGGGAGGAGGACAAGGTGACAGGTGAGACCAGGTGAGGGGGAAGGTGGGTGGGTGGGGGAGGGGGAGGAAGACAAGGTGACAGGTGAGACCAGGTGAGGGGAAGGTGGGTGGGTGAGGGAGGGGGAGGAGGACAAAGTGACAGGTGAGACCAGGTGAGGGGGAAGGTGGGTGGGTGGGGGAGGGGGAGGAGGACAAGGTGACAGGTGAGACCAGGTGAGGGGGAAGGTGGGTGGGTGGGGGAGGGGGAGAGTGACAAGGTGACAGGTGAGACCAGGTGAGGGGGAAGGTGGGTGGGTGGGAGAGGGGGAGAGGGGGAGGAGGCCAAGCTGACAGGTGAGGGGGTAGGTGGGTGGGTGGGGGAGGGGGAGGAGGACAAGCTGACAGGTGAGGGGGAAGGTGGGTGGGTGGGGGAGGGGGAGGAGGACAAGGTGACAGGTGAGACCAGGTGAGGGGGGGTGGGTGGGTGGGGGAGGGGGAGGAGGACAAGCTGACAGGTGAGACCAGGTGAGGGGGAAGATGGGTGGGTGGGGGAGGGGGAGGAGGACAAGGTGACAGGTGAGACCAGGTGAGGGGGAAGGTGGGTGGGTGGGGGAGGGGGAGGAGGACAAGGTGACAGGTGAGACCAGGTGAGGGGGAAGGTGGTGGGTGGGGGAGGGGGAGGAGGACAAGCTGACAGGTGAGGCCAGGTGAGGGGGAAGATGGGTGGGTGGGGGAGGGGGAGGAGGACAAGCTGACAGGTGAGACCAGGTGAGGGGGGAAGGTGGGTGGGTGGGGGTAGGGGGAGGAGGACCTGACAGGTGAGACCAGGTGAGGGGGAAGGTGGGTGGGTGGGGTAGAGGGAGGAGGACAAGCTGACAGGTGAGACCAGGTGAGGTGGTATGTGGGTGGGTGGGGGAGGGGTAGGAGGACAAGGTGACAGGTGAGACCAGGTGAGGGGGAAGGTGGGTGAGTGGGGGAGGGGGAGGAGGACAAGGTGACAGGTGAGACCAGGTGAGGGGGAAGGTGGGTGGGTGGGGTAGGGGGAGGAGGACCTGACAGGTGAGATCGGGTGAGGGGGAAGGTGGGTGGGTGGGGAAGGGGGAGGAGGACAAGCTGACAGGTGAGACCAGGTGAGGGGGAAGGTGGGTGGGTGTGTGAGGGGGAGGAGGACAAGCTGACAGGTGAGACCAGGTGAAGGGGAAGGTGGGTGGGTGGGGGAGGGGGAGGAGGACAAGGTGACAGGTGAGACCAGGTGAGAGGGAAGGTGGGTGGGTGGGGGAGGGGGAGGAGGACAAGCTGACAGGTGAGACCAGGTGAGGGGGAAGGTGGGTGGGTGGGGTAGGGGGAGGAGGACCTGACAGGTGAGACCAGGTGAGGGGGAAGGTGGGTGGTGTGTGAGGGGGAGGAGGACAAGCTGACAGGTGAGACCAGGTGAGGGGGAAGGTGGGTGATGGGGGAGGGGGAGGAGGACAAGCTGACAGGTGAGACCAGGTGAGGGGAAGGTGGGTGGGTGGGGGAGGGGGAGGAGGACAAGCTGACAGGTGAGACCAGGTGAGGGGGAAGGTGGGTGGGTGGGGTAGGGGGAGGAGGACCTGACAGGTGAGACCAGGTGAGGGGGGAAGGTGGGTGGGTGGGGGAGGACAAGCTGACAGGTGACGGGAGAAACCAGGTGAGGGGGAAGGTGGGTGGGTGGGGTAGGGGGAGGAGGACCTGACAGGTGAGACCAGGTGAGGGGGGAAGGAGGGTGGGTGGGGTAGAGGGAGGAGGACCTGACAGGTGAGACCAGGTGAGGGGGGAAGGAGGGTGGGTGGGGTAGAGGGAGGAGGACCTGACAGGTGAGACCAGGTGAGGGGGAAGGTGGGTGGGTGGGGGAGGCGGAGGAGGACAAGCTGACAGGTGATACCAGGTGAGGGGGAAGGTGGGTGGGTGGGGGAGGGGGAGGAGGACAAGCTGACAGGTGAGACCAGGTGAGGGGGGAAGGTGGGTGGCTGGGGGAGGGGGAGGAGGACAAGCTGACAGGTGAGACCAGGTGAGGGGGAAGGTGGGTGGGTGTGTGAGGGGGAGGAGGACAAGCTGACAGGTGAGACCAGGTGAAGGGGAAGGTGGGTGGGTGGGGGAGGGGGAGGAGGACAAGGTGACAGGTGAGACCAGGTGAGAGGGAAGGTGGGTGGGTGGGGGAGGGGGAGGAGGACAAGCTGACAGGTGAGACCAGGTGAGGGGGAAGGTGGGTGGGTGGGGTAGGGGGAGGAGGACCTGACAGGTGAGACCAGGTGAGGGGGAAGGTGGGTGGGTGTGTGAGGGGGAGGAGGACAAGCTGACAGGTGAGACCAGGTGAGGGGGAAGGTGGGTGATGGGGGAGGGGGAGGAGGACAAGCTGACAGGTGAGACCAGGTGAGGGGAAGGTGGGTGGGTGGGGGAGGGGGAGGAGGACAAGCTGACAGGTGAGACCAGGTGAGGGGGAAGGTGGGTGGGTGGGGTAGGGGGAGGAGGACCTGACAGGTGAGACCAGGTGAGGGGGGAAGGTGGGTGGGTGGGGGAGGACAAGCTGACAGGTGACGGGAGAAACCAGGTGAGGGGGAAGGTGGGTGGGTGGGGTAGGGGGAGGAGGACCTGACAGGTGAGACCAGGTGAGGGGGGAAGGAGGGTGGGTGGGGTAGAGGGAGGAGGACCTGACAGGTGAGACCAGGTGAGGGGGGAAGGAGGGTGGGTGGGGTAGAGGGAGGAGGACCTGACAGGTGAGACCAGGTGAGGGGGAAGGTGGGTGGGTGGGGGAGGCGGAGGAGGACAAGCTGACAGGTGATACCAGGTGAGGGGGAAGGTGGGTGGGTGGGGGAGGGGGAGGAGGACAAGCTGACAGGTGAGACCAGGTGAGGGGGAAGGTGGGTGGGTGGGGGAGGGGGAGGAGGACAAGCTGACAGGTGGGACCAGGTGAGGGGGGAAGGTGGGTGGGTGGGGTAGGGGGAGGAGGACCTGACAGGTGAGACCAGGTGAGGGGGGAAGGAAGGTGGGTGGGGGAGGGGGAGGAGGACCTGACAGGTGAGATCGGGTGAGGGGGGAAGGTGGGTGGGTGGGGTAGAGGGAGGAGGACCTGACAGGTGAGACCAGGTGAGGGGGGAAGGAGGGTGGGTGGGGTAGGGGGAGGAGGACCTGACAGGTGAGACCAGGTGAGGGGGGAAGGAGGGTGGGTGGGGGAGGGGGAGGAGGACCTGACAGGTGAGATCGGGTGAGGGGGGAAGGAGGGTGGGTGGGGTAGAGGGAGGAGGACCTGACAGGTGAGATCGGGTGAGGGGGGAAGGTGGGTGGGGGAGGAGGACAAGCTGACAGGTGAGACCAGGTGAGGGGGAAGGTGGGTGGGTGGGGGAGGGGGAGGAGGACAAGCTGACAGGTGGGACCAGGTGAGGGGGGAAGGTGGGTGGGTGGGGTAGGGGGAGGAGGACCTGACAGGTGAGACCAGGTGAGGGGGGAAGGAAGGTGGGTGGGGGAGGGGGAGGAGGACCTGACAGGTGAGATCGGGTGAGGGGGGAAGGTGGGTGGGTGGGGTAGAGGGAGGAGGACCTGACAGGTGAGACCAGGTGAGGGGGGAAGGAGGGTGGGTGGGGTAGGGGGAGGAGGACCTGACAGGTGAGACCAGGTGAGGGGGGAAGGAGGGTGGGTGGGGGAGGGGGAGGAGGACCTGACAGGTGAGATCGGGTGAGGGGGGAAGGAGGGTGGGTGGGGTAGAGGGAGGAGGACCTGACAGGTGAGACCAGGTGAGGGGGAAGGTGGGTGGGTGGGGGAGGAGGAGGACAAGCTGACAGGTGAGACCAGGTGAGGGGGAAGGTGGGTGGGTGGGGGAGGGGGAGGAGGACAAGGTGACAGGTGAGACCAGGTGAGGGGGAAGGTGGGTGGGTGGGGGAGGGGGAGGAGGACAAGCTGACAGGTGAGACCAGGTGAGGGGGAAGGTGGGTGGGTGGGGTAGGGGGAGGAGGACCTGACAGGTGAGACCAGGTGAGGGGGAATGTGGGTGGTAGGGGGAGGAGGACCTGACAGGTGAGACCAGGTGAGGGGGGAAGGAGGGTGGGTGGGGTAGAGGGAGGAGGACCTGACAGGTGAGATCGGGTGAGGGGGGAAGGTGGGTGGGTGGGGGAGGACAAGCTGACAGGTGACGGGTGGAACCAGGGGAGGGGGAAGGTGGGTGGGTGGGGGAGGACAAGCTGACAGGTGACGGGTGGAACCAGGGGGGGGGGGAAGGTGGGTTGTTGAAGAGAGAGAAGCTGGGAGGTGATGGGTGGGAAAGGGAAAAGGGCTGGAGAGGAAGGAATCTGACGGGACAGGCGAGAAAGGGGAGGAGGAGGGGAGCCAGGGAGCAGCTGGGCCCTGGTAGGACTGAGTGAAGCGGGCGTCGTCCGGGAAAGGGCCGGGACGGCAGAGAGGAGCCTGTGCGGAGGCTGAACCTCCCGCCAGGTGAGACAACCAGATCAACAGGGAAGTGTGGCGTTTGTGCGTTTAAACTCCCTCCGCTGTATGATTACAGTATCGTGCTCTGCATTAACTTGAGGAACACCAATTACCAGTGTGGCTTCGCTGGTGTACCATGAGGACATTAGGTCCGACACAGGAGAGTCCACAGATATCACATGTCAGTTTTCCATTAGCTGTTCTAGTACCATCCACTGTAGATGCCTGGCGGCCGAAGTGGTCGCCCTCGTTCTCCGCCAGGCCGCCACCGTCGGCGCCCCCGTATTCGCCGGACTGGCAGCCGTCGTCCCGGAGATCCAGGGCCTCTCCGCCGTCGTGGAACGCCGCCTTCGGAACGCCTGCGGAGCAAACCAGCAAGGAAAGGAGTTTTACTCGCCCGTCAGTGGGAGTTGCGTTAAAAGAAAATTTTTAAAAATTGATTTCTCGTCTTCACCGCCTTTCACAGGCACTTTAATGGCCCCTGGCAATGCTCCGGGCCCCTCATCTATCGAGAGAAGACGTGCTGGCACTGGAGAGGATTCCAGAGTAGAGTCACGCAAATGATCCCGGGAATGAAAGGGTTAATGTCTGAGGAGCATTTCACGGCCCTGGGCCTGTACTCGCGGGAGTTTATCAGAATTGGGGGGGCCGGCGGGTGGATCTCATTGAAACCTGTCGAATATTGATAGAGTGGATGTGGAGAGGATGTTTCCTACCGTGGGGGAGTCTAGGACCAGAGGACACAGATAGAGTGGATGTGGAGAGGATGTTTCCTATAGTGGGGGAGTCTAGGACCAGAGGGCACAGATGGAGTGGATGTGGAGAGAATGTTTCCTATAGTGGGGGAGTCTAGGACCGGAGGACACAGATAGAGTGGATGTGGAGAGGATGTTTCCTATAGTGGGGGAGTCTAGGACCAGAGGACACAGATAGAGTGGATGTGGAGAGGATGTTTCCTATAGTGGGGGAGTCTAGGACCAGAGGACACTGATAGAGTGGATGTGGAGAGGATGTTTCCTATAGTGGGGGAGTCTAGGATCAGAGGACACAGATAGAGTGGATGTGGAGAGGATGTTTCCTATAGTGGGGGAGTCTAGGATCAGAGGACACAGATAGAGTGGATGTGGAGAGGATGTTTCCTATAGTGGGGGAGTCTAGGACCAGAGGACACTGATAGAGTGGATGTGGAGAGGATGTTTCCTATAGTGGGGGAGTCTAGGATCAGAGGACACAGATAGAGTGGATGTGGAGAGGATGTTTCCTATAGTGGGGGAGTCTAGGACCAGAGGACACAGATGGAGTGGAAGTGGAGAGGATGTTTCCTACAGTGGGGGAGTCTAGGACCAGAGGACACAGATAGAGTGGATGTGGAGAGGATGTTTCCTATAGTCGGGGAGTCTAGGACCAGAGGACACAGATAGAGTCGACGTGGAGAGGATGTTTCCTATAGTGGGGGAGTCTAGGACCAGAGGACACAGATAGAGTGGATGTGGAGAGGATGTTTCCTATAGTGGGGGAGTCTAGGACCAGAGGACACAGATAGAGTGGATGTGGAGAGGATGTTTCCTATAGTGGGGGAGTCTAGGATCAGAGGACGCAGATAGAGTGGATGTGGAGAGGATGTTTCCTATAGTGAGGGAGTCTAGGACTAGTGGACTCAGATAGAGTGGATGTGGAGAGGATGTTTCCTATAGTGGGGGAGTCTAGGACCAGAGGACACAGATGGAGTGGATGTGGAGAGGATGTTTCCTATAGTGGGGGAGTCTAGGACCAGAGGACACAGATAGAGTGGATGTGGAGAGGATGTTTCCTATAGTGGGGGAGTCTAGGACCAGAGGACACAGATAGAGTGGATGTGGAGAGGATGTTTCCTATAGTGGGGGAGTCTAGGACCAGAGGACACAGATAGAGTGGATGTGGAGAGGATGTTTCCTATAGTGGGGGAGTCTAGGACCAGAGGACACAGATAGAGTGGATGTGGAGAGGATGTTTCCTATAGTGGGGGAGTCTAGGACCAGAGGACACAGATAGAGTGGATGTGGAGAGGATGTTTCCTATAGTGGGGGAGTCTAGGACCAGAGGACACAGATAGAGTGGATGTGGAGAGGATATTTCCTATAGTGAGGGAGTCGAGGACCAGATGACACAGATAGAGTGGATGTGGAGAGGATGGTTCCAATTGGGTGAGTGTCTTGAACCAAGTTTCGAAGTTCAAAGTAAATTTTTATTATCAGAGCACATCTAAGTCACCACCGACAACCCTGAGGTTCGTTTCCCCGTGGGCACACTCAGCAAATCTACAGAAGAGTTACTGTAACAGGATCAGTGAAAGATCAACCGGTGTGCAAAATGCAAATTTAAGTCATTAGTAATAAGTTACGACAAAGTGAGATGGAGAATCTTCAAGGTGAGGTCATCGGTCGTTGGACCGTTTCCATGAGTGAGTATCATTAACCCCTTTTATTCAAGAGCTTGACGGTTGGGAGGTCATTAACAAAACAGTTGTGGATGAGTGTGTCCTCACAAAACCATTCAGGGCTTACCCCCATCAGAGGCCCCGGATGAACCATGAAATCCGGAACGGCAGAGAGCCGGACCGAAGGCTTCCAGTCTGGAGGCGGAGAATGCTACCGAGGGGTACAGGTAAGATCTCCAGGGTGGAATCCACGAGGGGTGCTGGACGGCAGGGTTTGTGCGGCATAACCTCCTACGGAGCCAAATCTTGCCAAACGGGGAAGGGCAGAGCTTCTCCTCCGGGTGAGCCTGCTTTGACCAGTACGTCCCCTGACGGTCCATTGGCCTCGGCATCTGAGGCGGACGAGCGGGCTGCCTACGGGAGAGTGGGTCCCGGGGACGGAGCGCCTGGCCCAGTGCCGGAGTCCGGGTGCCGACGAACTGGTTGGCGTATTCACGGATATCTTCGACACCTCACCCGCCTGCACCCAGCGGGCTTCAATCGGCGCCCAAGAAGAGCGTGGTATTCCTGTCCGAACGACTACTGCCCCTGTACCTGCGGCAAGCGGTCCACCGGAGACGCCATCTCACTGGCTCCTCACTCGACCCCGGGGTGCACGCACCGGGGTGCTCCGGGTCAGCTATATCTCTGCACCTGACACCATCATCCACTCTAAACCACTCCGTGACCCCCACCTTCTGAAATTCGATCCTAGATTTCCTCACTTTGAAACCCCAGGCAGTTCACACTGGTGAGAACATCCCCCTCGCAACCTCCGTCAGCACAGGATGCACGCGTAGCGCCCCCTGCTCTCCTCACTTTGCACCTCTGACCGTGCGGCTAGCCACAGCCCCTGCGCCAGATACCAGTCTGCTGGCGACACCATTGTTGTGGGCCGTATCAAAGCCGGCGATGAATCAGCACACAGGACGGAGATGGAAAACCCGGCTGAGTGGTGTGATAACGACAGACTCTCTCTCAACGTCAGCTGATTGTGGACTTCGGGAGAGGGAAACCAGGGGATCCGTGAGCCAGAAATCATCGGAGGATCAGAGGCGGAGAGGGTCAGTGACTTTAAATTCCCGGGTGTCATTATCTCAGAGGACCTGTCCCGGCCCCGTCATGTAAACGTAATTGCAAAGAGAGCACGACAGCGCCTCTTCATCCTCAGGAGTCTGCGGAGATTCGGCGAGTCATCGAAAACTTTGACAAGCTTCTCTCGATGTGTGGTGGGAAGTGCCTGACTTGGCTGCATTACGGCCCGGTACGGGGATCTCCAACGCCTTTGAGTGGAAAATCCTGCAAAAGGTAGTGGATTCGGCCCAGTACATCACGGGTAGAAACCCTCCCAACCATTGAGCGCATCTACATGAAACATTGCCGTAGAGAAGCAGCGTCCGACATAAAAAATCCTCACCACTCAGGCCGTGCTCTTTTATCGCTGCTGCCTCAGGACCCACACCACCAGGTTCAGGGACAGTTATTACCCCCTCAACCGTCAGGAAGGAGGTACAGGAGCCTCAGGACCCACACCACCAGGTTCAGGGACAGTTATTACCCCTCAACCATCAGGAAGGAGGTACAGGAGACAGGACCCACACCACCAGGTTCAGGAACAGTTATTACCCCTCAACCATCAGGAAGGAGGTACAGGAGCCTCAGGAACCACACCACCAGGTTCAGGAACAGTTATTACCCCCTCAACCATCAGGAAGGAGGTACAGGAGTCTCAGGAACCACACCACCAGGTTCAGGAACAGTTATCACCCCTCAACCATCAGGAAGGAGGTACAGGAGCCTCAGGACCCACACCACCAGGTTCAGGAACAGTTATCACCCCCTCAACCATCAGGAAGGAGGTACAGGAGCCTCAGGACCCACACCAACAGGTTCAGGAACAGTTATTACCCCCTCAGCCATCAGGATCTGGAACAAAAGGGGGTAACTGCACATTTAAGGTCTATAAGGTTTAAGGACGGGAGGGCTGCGGTCTGAGTGCAGGTCGACGGGACGAAGGCAGAGTACTGGATCAGCCTGGACTAGACGGGCCGAAGGGGCCCGTTCCTGTGCTGTAGCGTTCGACGGATCTACGCCCGCATCAACCAGCAAGCGACTCCCGGTGCGAATGTTATTTACAGAACCCAGGCCCTTCGCCCCCCCCCCCAATGCCGACCTAACCCCTCCCTGTCTCCGCCCATCCACGTCGCCAGGCGGTTGGGCTGAAAACCCCCTCGTACTGGCGAGGCGGCCCCTCCCCCCCCCCACTCTCCACGCAGCGGACGAGGAGCGGCAGAGACCGACGCAGCTCGGCACCCGCCGCGGCGCAGGAGTCCCCTCCTTCGTCTGTCAGTTTATTGAGGTGCACTCTCGGCCCTTCGAGACCACCCCCACCCACCAGCAACCCTAATCACGGGACAACCGACAACGAGCAGTCAGCTGACAAACCGGCTGGCACACCTTTGCCATGTGGCGCCTATAGAACTCTACAGCGCAGTACAGGCCCTTCAGCCCTCCATGTTGTGCTGACCCATATAATCCTTGATAAAAACTACTAAACCCACACTCCCCCATAACCCTCCATTTCTCTTTCCTCCATGTGCCTGTCCAAGAGGCTCTTAAATACCCCTAATGTTTTAGCCTCCACCACCATCCCTGGCAAGTCATTCCAGGCACTCACAACCCTCTGTGTAAAAAAACTTACCCCTGATGTCTCCCCTAAACTTCCCTCCCTTAACTTTGTACATATGCCCTCTGGTGTTTGCTATTGGTGCCCTGGGAAACAGGTACTGACTATCCACCCTATCTATGCCTCTCATAATCTTGCAGACCTCTATCAAGTCCCCTCTCATCCTTCTACACTCCAAAGGGAAAAGTCCCAGCTCTGCTGACCTTGTTCTCCAATCCAGGCAACATCCTGGTTAATCTCCTCCGCACCCTCTCCGTAGCTTCCACATCCTTCCCATGACAAGGCGGAGGAAACCCAGACGGCTCACAGGCAGCGGTGCGGTTCGAATAGGGCCCAGGCCGCCGCCACAGTAAAGCACGTTGCTGACCGTGCTACCCCACGGTGCCCGTCAACGCAGGGAAACTCCAGCTCCTTCACGGTGGTGGGGGGGGGGGGTTTACTCCCGAAGCCCTCCCCAGGAGTGAGATCAGAGTCTTCCTTCTCCTGGACGACCCCGGCCGACAGCCCGCCTCTGCCCCCTGTCAGTAGGAACGGCTGGGAAAGTCTTGGCAGCGGAGACCGGAGGGAATCAACGACCCGTCGAGGAAGGTCGCCCGAGGTATGACTAAACCACCGCCGCGCGTGCGCGCGCACACACACAAAAAAAAAAGGTCTTGTAGTTGACTTTTTCATTTCAAGAATTCCGGGTGAGGTCAGCCTGGAGGAAGAGGTTAAGCAACTCAACTTGAAAGTCTGCTGCTTTCTGCATTCAGTTGACCGTGGTCCACTAGCTGGTTCAGATGTGTGCAGAAACGATGGCAGATGAGAACTCGCGCACAAGCTCCACCCTTCCTACCCCCCAGTAGCACTGTGGTCAGAAAAGCCAACTGGCACTCACTGTGTGAACAATACGGGGTTGGGCCAGGGGACCGGAGGGTCGCCCAACTGCATCGGCGGTTTCTTCCGGCGGCAGCGACAGGTTACCGGGAGAGGTGGGGTGTTAACTTGAAGCTGAGTAACTCAACGCTGGTGAGGCCTAATTTGCGGCTTTGGTCACCTGGCTACAGGAAAGACAGTAAGCAAGGTTGAAAGGGCGCAGAGAAGATTTACCAGGACTGGAGGGCCCGAGTTATAATGAAAGGTCGATTAGGTTAGGACTTTATTCCCTAGAGCGTAGGTTTAATAGAGGCATGCAGAATCATGAAGGGTACAGACAGGCTTTTTTTTTGGGGTGGAGTTACAACTGGAGGTCATGGGGGAAAGGGGGAAACGTTTAAGGGAAATTTCTGCACTCCGAGCGCCGGGAACGAGCTGCCAGTGCGAGAGGGGCAATGCGAGCTGATTTCATTGCTTAGGAGGAGTTTGGATAGGTGCAGGGCTGTGGTCCCCGGTGCAGGTCGATGCAGTTCACATGGTCTGGCACGGATTGGACGGGCTGAAGGGCCCATTTCCGTGCCAGCAGAACCGATTTCTGACACGGTTACTGTGCGAAGCGCCTTAGGCACCCTGAGATATTCCGAACGGCTTTCGGGTGGTACGGCCATCGAGACTTGTCTGGGATCGCCCAGAGACACAGACGCAAGCGAGACAGCCAAAGACCGCAGACGAACCTCAGCAAGATGCTTGGAAAAGCATCTCTCGGCCGATTTGCTTACGAAAGTGTACGACTGATGCAGTCTTAAGGGCAAAGGGTGGTCTCACCAAATATTGGCTGGATTTAGTTTCTGTACTGGTTTTTGCTCTTTATAGTATATGTTTTTTGATATTTAGAAACTTTCATTTTTTTTGAAAGCATCTTCACGTCACACAATTTTTTCTACACGTGCCTGGGACTTTTGCACTGCACTGTACAGACCGGAAAGAAATCTATTTTATCAAGTGAGGCTTTATAACAGTCTTTGAAAAGCCACCAAACTGAATGAAATACTAAATATTGCAGACGGCGGAAATCTGAAATAAAAACAGAAAATCCTCTAAACGCTCCGTCGGATTAAGTTCAAGTTTAGTTGTCATTCGACCGCACACAGATATGGCCAAACGGATAAGTGTTCCTCCAGGGCCGAGGTGCAAAACATCTTACCAACAGCACGCAGCAGCGTAAGTGGCACATACGGTTGCGATTTCAGCAAAACAGTCACCAAGAAAAAAGATAATATTGCCCAACTCCTTGACCGGCGGAACTTTCGAATGCCCTGGTCTAGCTCGCCCTTCTGCTGAGCGAACACTGGAGGGCAGCACCGAGCCAACACTGGAGAGCAGCACTGAGCCAACACTGGAGAGCAGCACCGAGCAAACACTGGAGGGTAGCACCGGGCAAACACCAGAGGGCAGCACCGAGCCAACACTGGAGAGCAGCACCGAGCCAACACTGGAGGGCAGCACCGAGCGAACACCGGAGGGCAGCACCGAGCGAACACTGGAGGGCAAAACCGAGCCAACACTGGAGAGCAGCACCGAGCAGACACCAGAGGGCAGCACCGAGCAAACACTGGAGTGCAGCACCGAGCCAACACTGGAGTGCAGCACCGAGCAAACACTGGAGTGCAGCACCGAGCCAACACTGGAGTGCAGCACCGAGCCAAAACTGGAGGGCAGCACCGAGCCAACACTGGAGTGCAGCACCGAGCAAACACTGGAGTGCAGCACCGAGCCAACACTGGAGTGCAGCACTGAGCCAAAACTGAAGAGCAGCACCGAGCGAACACCGGAGGGCAAAACCGAGCAAACACTGGAGAGCAGCACCGAGCAAACACTGGAGGGCAAAACCGAGCAAACACTGGAGAGCAGCACCGAGCCAACACTGGAGGGCAGCACCGAGCGAACACTGGAGAGCAGCACTGAGCGAACACTGGAGAGCAACACCGAGCAAACACTGGAGGGCAGCACCGGGCAAACACTGGAGAGCAGCACCGAGCGAACACTGGAGAGCAGCACTGAGCGAACACTGGAGAGCAACACTGAGCGAACACTGGAGAGCAGCACCGAGCCAACACTGGAGAGCAGCACCGAGCCAACACTGGAGGGCAGCACCGAGCAAACACTGGAGAGCAGCACTGAGCAAACACTAGAGGGCAGCACTGAGTGAACACTGGAGGGCAGTGCCAAGTGAATACCAGAGGGCAGCACTGACAGAAGGACCCAGCATGCCCAGCAGAGATCCCTGCTCTCTCTGTTGGATGGCTGCATCAGGCCACTGTGTCCAAGGGCCCCACACAGCTGAGTCGTAGAGTCATTCTCAGAAACTGGCCCTTCAGCCCATTCAAGTTCATGCCGACAGTTAATCTGCCTAGTCCCATCGGCCTGCACCCAATCCACAGTCCTCTACGCCCCTTCCATCCATGTACCGATCAAAACTACCTTTAAACATTGAAATCAATGCCGTATCCACCATTTGCTCACTCCACACTCTCATCATAGTCCGAGAGAAGGGTTTCCCCTCACGTTCCCTTCAAATATTTCACCTGTCACCCTCAACCCATGACCTCCAGTTATAATCCTGCCCAACCCCAGTGGAAAAAGGCCTGCTTGCATTTACCCTCATAGTTTTGTGTACCTCTGTCAAATCTCTCCTCAATCTCCTTCACGCCGGAGAATAACGTCCTAATCTATTCAAGCTTTCGTTGTAACTCAGGTCCTCAAGTCCCAGCCACAGCCTTGCAAATTTTCTCTGCGCTCTTTCCCCCTTATTTACATCGTTAGGCCTCAGCAACTTCAACATAACACCCCATCTCCTGTACTCCACACTTTGATCTACCCCTCAGCCATCAGGAATGAGGTACAGGAGCCTCAGGACCCACACCACCAGGATCAGGAACAGTTATTACCCCTCAACCGTCAGGAAGGAGGTACAGGAGCCTCAGGACCCACACTACCAGGTTCAGGGACAGTTATCACCCCTCAACCATCAGGAAGGAGGTACAGGAGCCTCAGGACCCACACCACCAGGATCAGGAACAGTTATTACCCCTCAACCGTCAGGAAGGAGGTACAGGAGCCTCAGGACCCACACCACCAGGTTCAGGAACAGTTATTACCCGTCAGCCATCAGGAAGGAGGTACAGGAGCCTCAGGACCCACACCACCAGGTGCAGGAACAGTTATTACCACTCAACCGTCAGGAAGGAGGTACAGGAGCCTCAGGACCCACACCACCAGGTTCAGGAACAGTTATTACTCCTCAACCATCAGGAATGAGGTACAGGAGCCTCAGGACCCACACCACCAGGATCAGGAACAGTTATTACCCCTCAACCGTCAGGAAGGAGGTACAGGAGCCTCAGGACCCACACCACCAGGTTCAGGAACAGTTATTACCCCTCAGCCATCAGGAATGAGGTACAGGAGCCTCAGGACCCACACCACCAGGATCAGGAACAGTTATTACCCCTCAACCGTCAGGAAGGAGGTACAGGAGCCTCAGGACCCACACCACCAGGATCAGGAACAGTTATTACCCCTCAACCGTCAGGAAGGAGGTACAGGAGCCTCAGGACCCACACCACCAGGATCAGGAACAGTTATTACCCCTCAACCGTCAGGAAGGAGGTACAGGAGCCTCAGGACCCACACCACCAGGATCAGGAACAGTTATTACCCCTCAACCGTCAGGAAGGAGGTACAGGAGCCTCAGGACCCACACCACCAGGTTCAGGAACAGTTATTACCCCTCAACCATCAGGAAGGAGGTACAGGAGCCTCAGGACCCACACCACCAGGTTCAGGAACAGTTATTACTCCTCAACCGTCAGGAAGGAGGTACAGGAGCCTCAGGACCCACACCACCAGGTTCAGGAACAGTTATTACCCCTCAGCCATCAGGAAGGAGGTACAGGAGCCTCAGGACCCACACTACCAGGTTCAGGGACAGTTATCACCCCTCAACCATCAAGAAGGAGGTACAGGAGCCTCAGGACCCACACCACCAGGTTCAGGAACAGTTATTACCCCTCAACCATCAAGAAGGAGGTACAGGAGCCTCAGGACCCACACCACCAGGTTCAGGAACAGTTATTACCCCTCAACCATCAGGAAGGAGGTACAGGAGCCTCAGGACCCACACCACCAGGTTCAGGGACAGTTATCACCCCTCAACCATCAGGAAGGAGGTACAGGAGCCTCAGGACCCACACCACCAGGTTCAGGGACAATTATTACCCCTCAACCATCAAGAAGGAGGTACAGGAGCCTCAGGACCCACACCACCAGGTTCAGGGACAGTTATCACCCCTCAACCATCAGGAAGGAGGTACAGGAGCCTCAGGACCCACACCACCAGGTTCAGGGACAGTTATCACCCCTCAACCATCAAGAAGGAGGTACAGGAGCCTCAGGACCCACACCACCAGGTTCAGGGACAGTTATCACCCCTCAACCGTCAGGAAGGAGGTACAGGAGCCTCAGGACCCACACCACCAGGTTCAGGGACAATTATTACCCCTCAACCGTCAGGAAGGAGGTACAGGAGCCTCAGGACCCACACCACCAGGATCAGGAACAGTTATTACCCCTCAACCGTCAGGAAGGAGGTACAGGAGCCTCAGGACCCACACCACCAGGATCAGGAACAGTTATTACCCCTCAACCGTCAGGAAGGAGGTACAGGAGCCTCAGGACCCACACCACCAGGATCAGGAACAGTTATTACCCCTCAACCGTCAGGAAGGAGGTACAGGAGCCTCAGGACCCACACCACCAGGTTCAGGAACAGTTATTACCCCTCAACCGTCAGGAAGGAGGTACAGGAGCCTCAGGACCCACACCACCAGGTTCAGGAACAGTTATTACTCCTCAACCGTCAGGAAGGAGGTACAGGAGCCTCAGGACCCACACCAACAGGATCAGGAACAGTTATTACCCCTCAACCGTCAGGAAGGAGGTACAGGAGCCTCAGGACCCACACCACCAGGTTCAGGAACAGTTATTACCCCTCAGCCATCAAGAAGGAGGTACAGGAGCCTCAGGACCCACACCACCAGGTTCAGGAACAGTTATTACCCCTCAACCATCAAGAAGGAGGTACAGGAGCCTCAGGACCCACACCACCAGGTTCAGGAACAGTTATTACCCCTCAACCATCAGGAAGGAGGTACAGGAGCCTCAGGACCCACACCACCAGGTTCAGGGACAGTTATCACCCCTCAACCATCAGGAAGGAGGTACAGGAGCCTCAGGACCCACACCACCAGGTTCAGGGACAATTATTACCCCTCAACCATCAAGAAGGAGGTACAGGAGCCTCAGGACCCACACCACCAGGTTCAGGGACAGTTATCACCCCTCAACCATCAGGAAGGAGGTACAGGAGCCTCAGGACCCACACCACCAGGTTCAGGGACAGTTATCACCCCTCAACCATCAAGAAGGAGGTACAGGAGCCTCAGGACCCACACCACCAGGTTCAGGGACAGTTATCACCCCTCAACCATCAGGAAGGAGGTACAGGAGCCTCAGGACCCACACCACCAGGTTCAGGGACAGTTATTACCCCTCAACCATCAGGAAGGAGGGACAGGAGCCTCAGGACCCACACCACCAGGTTCAGGAACAGTTATTACCCCTCAGCCATCAGGAATGAGGTACAGGAGCCTTAGGACCCACACCACCAGGATCAGGAACAGTTATTACCCCTCAACCGTCAGGAAGGAGGTACAGGAGCCTCAGGTCCCACACCACCAGGTTCAGGAACAGTTATTACCCGTCAGCCATCAGGAAGGAGGTACAGGAGCCTCAGGACTCACACCACCAGGTGCAGGAACAGTTATTACCCCCTCAGCCATCACTTTGATCTATGAAGGCCAACGAGCCAGAAGTTTTCCCTACGACCCTATCTACCTGCGACGCCACCTTCACTGAGTTCTGGACCTGCGCTTCAAGATCCCTTTGTTGTAGCGCACCCCTCCATGCTCTACCGTTCACCGGCTGTTCCCACAGAAGCGCAGTGCCTCACACTGGTCGGCATTATATTCCACCTGCCACCTTTTTCCGGCCGGTCCGGATCCCGCTGGCAAGCTCCGACCGTCTTCCTGGCTGTCCACTGCACCCCACAAATTGATCACCCAGACCACTGGTGTGGACGACCCAGCACCGATCCCGCCAGCATGCCCACCCGTCACAGGCCTCCAGTCAGAGAGGCATACCCTCTACCGCCACTCTCACACAAAGCCGATGTCTAAACCAGTTCACCACCTCGCCTTGAATTCGAGCGACTGGAGCTCTTTGACCAGCCTCCCACGCAAGACTTTGTCAAAGGGCCCAGGTAGACGACGCCCGCTGCCCAGTCTTCATTGGCTTTTCCTGATAACTTCCTCGGAGAATCCTGTAAGATTGGCAGGACACGACCTACCGCCCACGAAGCCATACTGACTACCCCTAATCAGCCCCCGTCTACTCAGCTACCCATATACCCGGTCCCTTAGAATACCTTCCAATAACTTCCCTCCGCCCCCCCACCGAGGTCAGGCTCTGCAGCCTGTCATTTCCTGCTCTACGTTTAGATCCGTGCTTCAACAACAGGACAGTACAGGTGGCCCCGGTTTTAACAACGTTCGCTTTACCACAGCTCGCTGGTTGCCGAAGACCGACATTGGTGCCCGTTTTCGCTAACCGAAGATGATTTCCGCTTTTACGGAAAAAAAAAGACGCCCGCTTTATACGTGTGTTTACCCCCGGAGAAGACTGCCATGACCGTGAAGCCTTGCGCGGGCAGTTGCGTGCGCAAGCGTGTACGTGTGTAGGCACGTACACGCCAATCTTTTTTTCCCTCCAAATTGATTTTGGCTCGCTGTCTTCCCGATCTTGATAAGTGAAACTACACCGTACATACAATATTTCTACTTTATATAGGCGGTATATTTATGATATCATTCCTGCTTTTACTATATGTTCGTGCTATTTTAGGTTTTGTGTGTTATTTGGTACGATCTGGTAGATTATTTTTTGGGTCTGGGAACACTCAGAAATGTTTCCCATTTAAGTCAATGGTAATTGCTTCTTCGCTTTGCTACCAATGTGGAGCAACTCTGAGGGGCCGAAGAGAATCGCAAGATCGCTATTATTTCGGGTCTGAGACCCAGGAAATGAGAGAGAGAGACACAGCATGTCAGTAATGGGAGAGACACAGGATAACAGCAAAGGCAGTTGTTATGGACACCGCAAGGTAAGAATGTCTCTTACTAACAAAAAGCGGAACGGAACCACTGATAATGGCTATTGTCTCTTGGAGACGGAATTGTGTATTGAGTACTGTACTATTCATTGAAACCCCTCAGGGGACAACCAGAGTGGGCTGGTTGAGGGATTGCATCATCCCAACCTGATTGACACCTGAGACCCCGTGAGTGAGGATAAAGGGAGGGTCTGGGGAACAACCCCTCAGACGCACCAGGAGTAATGTACGAGGCTGGTGGGGGCTTGTGTGTGTGTGTCCACCCTTGCCTGGGTGACGAGTCCTCCATGGAACGGTCTAGCTACAGGACGGATACGGATCAAGAACGGATCAAGGAAAGTCGGCAAGTTATTCTTCTATTTCTCTCTCTCTCTCTCTCCAACAATTGCAACACAGCGACAAACAAACACTGGAGCCTGCGTGAACTGAAACGAACTTTATATTTCCATCGGACAATTCATTATCCCCTCGACAACGATAGAGCTTATTTCTTATTGATTAATATTATACCCGCACTTTTAGGTTTAGTATTGACGACGCATATTATCTGTATATTTGCATTGATATTATTTTTGTGTATTTTTGCTAATAAATACTGTTAAAAATAGTATCATCAGACTTCAACGGACGTCTCCAGCTTTGCTGGTAAGTAACCCAGTTACGGGGTTCGTAACAGCTTTACGGCATTTCAGCTTACAAACTGTTTCATAGGAACGCTCCACCTTCAGATAGCGGGGGGAAACCTGTACTAGCTATTCTCCAACCCTCCAGCACCCCACTGATGGTGAAGGAGGTTTCAAATATCTCTGCCAAGGCCCCTGCAGTTTCTGCACTTCCCTCCCACAGGGCCCAAAGGAACACCTTGTCAGGCCCTGAGGATTTATCCACCCTAACTTGCCTCAAGACAGCAAACACCTGCTCCTCTGTGATCCGTAGCGGGCCTGAGACGTCGCTGGTGCTTTGCCTCAAATCCATAGACTCTGTGTCTATTTCCCGATACAACAAATCTATTTGAAATCTCCCCTTTTGCCTTCCGGCCCCACCACTCAGACCAGTTTTGTCCTTTGCTATCGTTTAGAGAAAGCTGAAGAAATTCGGCCTGTCCCCTAAAACCCTCACTAATTTTTATAGGTGCACCGTAGAAAGCATTCTCCTAGGGTGCATCACAGCCTGGTATGGAAGTTGTCCTGTCCAAGACCAGAAGAAGCTGCAGAAGATCGTGAACATAGCCCAGCACACCACACAAACCAATCTTCCATCCTTGGACTCACTTCACACCGCACGCTGTCGGAGCAGTGCTGACAGGATAATCAAGGACACGACCCACCCAGCCAACACACTTTTGTCCCTCTTCCCTCCGGGAGAAGGTTCAGGAGCTTGAAGACTCGTACGACCAGATTCCGGAACAGCTTCTTTCCAACTGTGATAAGACTGCTGAACGGATCCTGACTCGGATCTGGGCCGAACCTTCCAAATATCTGGACCTGACTTGCTCTACCTTACTCTCCCTTCTCTATTTTCTAATTATGATTTATAGTTTAAATTTTTATTATACTTACTTCGAATTGTACTCCAGGGAGCGCGAAGTGCAGAATCAAATATCGCTGTGATGATTGTACACTCTAGTATCAATTGTTTGGTGACAATAAAGTAATAGATCTGTAGATGACTTTCCTTCACCCTGTCTGCTGGGGCAATCTCGTCTTCTTTTACCTCTCCTGAATATCTTTGTCTCTTCACTTGCATTTCTTGTACTCCTCGAGCACCTCACTTGTCCCTGCCTGATATGCACCTCCATTTTCCTCTTAACCAGGGTCTCAATCTCGCATGAAAACCAAGGTTCCCTCAACCTGTTATCCTTTACTCTGGCAGACACACACTCGCTTCGCACTCCCAAAATCTTTGCTCTTCACTCTGACACACACTCGCTTCGCACTCCCAAAATCTTTGCTCTTCACTCTGACACACACTCGCTTCGTACTCCCAAAATCTTTGCTCTTCACTCTGACAGACACACACTCGCTTCGCACTCCCAAAATCTTTGCTCTTCACTCTGACACACACTCGCTTCGTACTCCCAAAATCTTTGCTCTTCACTCTGACAGACACACACTCGCTTCGCACTCCCAAAATCTTTGCTCTTCACTCTGACACACACTCGCTTCGTACTCCCAAAATCTTTGCTCTTCACTCTGACAAGACACTCGCTTTGCACTCCCAAAATCTTTGCTCTTCACTCTGACAGACACACACTCGCTTCGTACTCCCAAAATCTTTGCTCTTCACTCTGACAAGACACTCGCTTTGCACTCCCAAAATCTTTGCTCTTCACTCTGACAGACACACACTCGCTTCGCACTCCCAAAATCTTTGCTCTTCACTCTGACACACACTCGCTTCGTACTCCCAAAATCTTTGCTCTTCACTCTGACAAGACACTCGCTTTGCACTCCCAAAATCTTTGCTCTTCACTCTGACAAGACACACACTCGCTTCGCACTCCCAAAATCTTTGCTCTTCACTCTGACACACACTCGCTTCGTACTCCCAAAATCTTTGCTCTTCACTCTGACACACACTCGCTTCGTACTCCCAAAATCTTTGCTCTTCACTCTGACAGACACACACTCGCTTCGCACTCCCAAAATCTTTGCTCTTCACTCTGACAGACACACACTCGCTTCGCACTCCCAAAATCTTTGCTCTTCACTCTGACACACACTCGCTTCGCACTCCCAAAATCTTTGCTCTTCACTCTGACAAGACACACACTCGCTTCGCACTCCCAAAATCTTTGCTCTTCACTCTGACACACACTCGCTTCGTACTCCCAAAATCTTTGCTCTTCACTCTGACACACACTCGCTTCGTACTCCCAAAATCTTTGCTCTTCACTCTGACACACACTCGCTTCGTACTCCCAAAATCTTTGCTCTTCACTCTGACACACACTCGCTTCGTACTCCCAAAATCTTTGCTCTTCACTCTGACAGACACACACTCGCTTCGCACTCCCAAAATCTTTGCTCTTCACTCTGACAGACACACACTCGCTTCGCACTCCCAAAATCTTTGCTCTTCACTCTGACAGACACACACTCGCTTCGCACTCCCAAAATCTTTGCTCTTCACTCTGACACACACTCGCTTCGTACTCCCAAAATCTTTGCTCTTCACTCTGACAAGACACACACTCGCTTCGCACTCCCAAAATCTTTGCTCTTCACTCTGACACACACTCGCTTCGTACTCCCAAAATCTTTGCTCTTCACTCTGACACACACTCGCTTCGTACTCCCAAAATCTTTGCTCTTCACTCTGACACACACTCGCTTCGCACTCCCAAAATCTTTGCTCTTCACTCTGACAGACACACACTCGCTTCGCACTCCCAAAATCTTTGCTCTTCACTCTGACAAGACTCTCGCTTCGTACTCCCAAAATCTTTGCTCTTCACTCTGACACACACTCGCTTCGCACTCCCAAAATCTTTGCTCTTCACTCTGACAGACACACACTCGCTTCGCACTCCCAAAATCTTTGCTCTTCACTCTGACAAGACTCTCGCTTCGTACTCCCAAAATCTTTGCTCTTCACTCTGACAAGACACTCGCTTTGTACTCCCAAAATCTTTGCTCTTCACTCTGACAAGACACTCGCTTTGTACTCCCAAAATCTTTGCTCTTCACTCTGACACACACTCGCTTCGTACTCCCAAAATCTTTGCTCTTCACTCTGACAAGACACTCGCTTTGTACTCCCAAAATCTCACTCTTGAAGGCCTCCCACTTACCTTTGTCAGGAAACCACCCTTCCCAATCCTTTCTGATCGCATTAAAATCGGCCTGTTTCCAATTTAGAATCTCAACCAGAGGCCCAGACCCATCCTTTTCCATAACTACCTGGAAGCCGATGGCACTGTGATCACGAGATGCAGAGCGTTCCCCTACGCAAATTTCTGCCACCTGTCCTGTCTCGTTCCCTAATCCAAGGCCTAGACCAAGGCCTAATCCAAGGCCTAGACCTCGCCACAACTGGGGCAACGCAGCTTCCTCGCCTCCAATGAATGGCCTTGCAGTATATTCTGTGCCAGCAACGTCCAACAGGGTCTTGTGATCCCGGTAAAAACGTCCACCAGAATCAGTCACTCTGAGGGTTGGACTTGGTCTCGTAGGACGCGCAAGGTCTCGGAACAGGAGCCTCAGGTCCCACACCACCAGGTTCAGGAACAGTTATTACCCCTCAACCATCAGGAAGGAGGTACAGGAGCCTCAGATCCCACACCACCAGGTTCAGAAACAGTTATTACCCACAACCATCAGGAAGGAGGTACAGGAGCCTCAGGACCCACACCACCTGGTTCAGGAACAGTTATTACCCCCTCAACCATCAGGGAGGAGGTACAGGAGCCTCAGGTCCCACACCACCAGGTTCAGGAACAGTTATTACCCCTCAACCATCAGGAAGGAGGTACAGGAGCCTGAGGACCCACACCACCAGGTTCAGGAACAGTTATCACCCCTCAACCATCAGGAAGGAGGTACAGGAGCCTCAGGTCCCACAGCACCAGGTTCAGGAACAGTTATTACCCCTCAACCATCAGGAAGGAGGTACAGGAGCCTCAGGACCCACACCACCAGGTTCAGGAACAGTTATTACCCCTCAACCATCAGGAAGGAGGTACAGGAGCCTCAGGTCCCACACCACCAGGTTCAGGAACAGTTATTACCCCCTCAGCCATCAGGAAGGAGGTACAGGAGCCTCAGGTCCCACACCACCAGGTTCAGGAACAGTTATTACCCCCTCAGCCATCAGGAAGAAGGTACAGGAGCCTCAGGTCCCAAACCACCAGGTTCAGGAACAGTTATTACCCCTCAACCATCAGGAAGGAGATACAGGAGCCTCAGGACCCACACCACCAGGTTCAGGAACAGTTATTACCCCTCAACCATCAGGACGGAGGTACAGGAGCCTCAGGACCCACACCACTGTGTTCATGAACAGTTATTACCCTCAACCATCTGGAAGGAGGTACAGGAGCCTCAGGACCCACACTACCAGGTTCAGGAACAGTTATTACCCTCAACCATCAAGAAGGGGTTACAAGAGCCTCAGGTCCCACACCACCAGGTTCAGGAACAGTTATTACCCTCAACCATCAGGAAGGAGGTACAGGAGCCTCAGGTCCCACACCACCAGGTTCAGGAACAGTTATTACCCCTCAACCATCAGGAAGGAGGTACAGGAGCCTGAGGACCCACACCACCAGGTTCAGGAACAGTTATCACCCCTCAACCATCAGGAAGGAGGTACAGGAGCCTCAGGTCCCACACCACCAGGTTCAGGAACAGTTATTACCCCTCAACCATCAGGAAGGAGGTACAGGAGCCTCAGGACCCACACCACCAGGTTCAGGAACAGTTATTACCCCTCAACCATCAGGAAGGAGGTACAGGAGCCTCAGGTCCCACACCACCAGGTTCAGGAACAGTTATTACCCCCTCAGCCATCAGGAAGGAGGTACAGGAGCCTCAGGTCCCACACCACCAGGTTCAGGAACAGTTATTACCCCCTCAGCCATCAGGAAGAAGGTACAGGAGCCTCAGGACCCACACCACCAGGTTCAGGAACAGTTATTACCCCTCAACCATCAGAAAGGAGGTACAGGAGCCTCAGGACCCACACCACCAGGTTCAGGAACAGTTATCACCCCTCAACCATCAGGAAGAAGGTACAGGAGCCTCAGGACCCACACCACTGTGTTCATGAACAGTTATTACCCTCAACCATCAGGAAGGGGATACAGGAGCCTCAGGTCCCACACCACCAGGTTCAGGAACAGTTATTACCCCTCTACCATCAGGAAGGAGATACAGGAGCCTCAGGTCCCAAACCACCAGGTTCAGGAACAGTTATTACCCCTCAACCATCAGGAAGGAGATACAGGAGCCTCAGGACCCACACCACCAGGTTCAGGAACAGTTATTACCCCTCAACCGTCAGGAAGGAGGTACAGGAGCCTCAGGACCCACACCACTGTGTTCATGAACAGTTATTACCCTCAACCATCTGGAAGGAGGTACAGGAGCCTCAGGACCCACACCACCAGGTTCAGGAACAGTTATTACCCTCAACCATCAGGAAGGGGTTACAAGAGCCTCAGGTCCCACACCACCAGGTTCAGGAACAGTTATTACCCCCAGCCATCAGGAAGGAGGTATGGGAGCCTCAGGACCCACACCAGCAGGTTCAGGAACAGTTACTACCCCTCAACCATCAGGAAGGAGGTACAGGAGCCTCAGGACCCACACCACCAGGTTCAGGAACAGTTATTACCCCTCAACCATCAGGAAGGAGGTACAGGAGCCTCAGGACCCACACCACTGTGTTCATGAACAGTTATTACCCTCAACCATCTGGAAGGAGGTACAGGAGCCTCAGGACCCACACCACCAGGTTCAGGAACAGTTATTACCCTCAACCATCAGGAAGGGGTTACAAGAGCCTCAGGTCCCACTCCACCAGGTTCAGGAACAGTTATTACCTTCAACCATCAGGAAGGAGGTACAGGAGCCTCAGGACCCACACCACCTGGTTCAGGAACAGTTATTACCCCCTCAACCATCAGGGAGGAGGTACAGGAGCCTGAGGACCCACACCACCAGGTTCAGGAACAGTTATCACCCCTCAACCATCAGGAAGGAGGTACAGGAGCCTCAGGTCCCACACCACCAGGTTCAGGAACAGTTATTACCCCTCAACCATCAGGAAGGAGGTACAGGAGCCTCAGGACCCACACCACCAGGTTCAGGAACAGTTATTACCCCTCAACCATCAGGAAGGAGGTACAGGAGCCTCAGGTCCCACACCACCAGGTTCAGGAACAGTTATTACCCCTCAACCATCAGGAAGGAGATACAGGAGCCTCAGGTCCCACACCACCAGGTTCAGGAACAGTTATTACCCCTCAACCATCAGGAAGGAGATACAGGAGCCTCAGGACCCACACCACCAGGTTCAGGAACAGTTATTACCCCTCAACCATCAGGAAGGAGGTACAGGAGCCTCAGGACCCACACCACTGTGTTCATGAACAGTTATTACCCTCAACCATCTGGAAGGAGGTACAGGAGCCTCAGGACCCACACCACCAGGTTCAGGAACAGTTATTACCCTCAACCATCAGGTCGGGGTTACAAGAGCCTCAGGTCCCACACCACCAGGTTCAGGAACAGTTATTACCCCCTCAGCCATCAGGAAGGAGGTATGGGAGCCTCAGGACCCACACCAGCAGGTTCAGGAACAGTTACTACCCCTCAACCATCAGGAAGGAGGTACAGGAGCCTCAGGACCCACACCACCAGGTTCAGGAACAGTTACTACCCCTCAACCATCAGGAAGGAGGTACAGGAGCCTCAGGACCCACACCACCAGGTTCAGGAACAGTTATTACCCCTCAACCATCAGGAAGGAGGTACAGGAGCCTCAGGACCCACACCACCAGGTTCAGGAACAGTTACTACCCCTCAACCATCAGGAAGGAGGTACAGGAGCCTCAGGTCCCATACCACCAGGTTCAGGAACAGTTATTACTCCTCAACCATCAGGAAGGAGGTACAGGAGCCTCAGGTCCCATACCACCAGGTTCAGGAACAGTTATTACCGCTCAACCATCAGGCTCCTGAACCTGCATGGATAACTTCACTCGTCCCAACTCAACCTACAGAGTCACTTTCAAGGACACTTTACAACCAATCTGGTTCTTTTTTTTTTGGTAGAACTTGTCCTCTTTTGGACACCGGTCGCTGGCTGCTCTTTGTTTCAGTACACAAAAATACAACTGCAGATGCTGTGGATCAAAGAATACGTACATGACGCTGGAAGAACTCAGCAGGCCGGGCAGCGTCCGCGAGGAAAGAGTAGCCGACGTTTCGGGCCGAGACCCTTCATCTTTGTTTCGGTGCAGCTTGTCATGATTTCAATCGTATCTCTTTATTCCCCTGCCCCTTTCCTGGAGTGAGACGCAGAGCCTGTGACCTGCCGTATTGTCGGGCGAGGGATGTGTTTGCGTTGGACTGTAGTTCATGGTCTTTCTGTGGCAGCTTTGCTGTTGCTCACTCGGTGCGTGCTGGAATGTGGGGGAGGGTTGATAATTTGCTGCCGCCTGTGCGTGGGAGGGGGGAACAGGGGGGCTTTGGGGTTTCTTCTGATTTGCTGTCCGTGAAGAATTTCAGGTTGCGTGCTGTATACATTCTCTGATATTAAATGGAAGCATTTGGAATGAATCTCAGGGAAGTACACAGCGTCGTAACATTGACGTACTCTGACAATAGATTTGCTCTCGATTTTGAACTGTGAGTTGGTTAAATTCAACACGGTCCGAGAGAACAGGATTGGAGATACGGTGCACTGAAGACTTGTTTAGCACTGGAGATGGGAGAGAGTGGGACTCCAGAGGGATGCGAAAATAAAAGTAATAGTTTTTAATTTCTGCTGATGCTTAATTGGGAATGAATGGCTTCTTGAGAGAGAAATAAAAAAGCAGGAACTGTGGACGCTGGCACTGAAATCAAACAGAAATGCTAGGTAGTCAGCAGATCAGGCAGCTTCTGCCGATCCACTCACTCGAGAAAGGATGTGGCAGCTTCAGAGAGGGCGATTTACCAGGATGCTGCCCGGATTTGAGAGTATGGCATATCGGGATGAGTTAAGCCAGCTAGGGCGTTTCTCTTTGGAGTGAAGGAGGATGACACAACCGTGGTGGGTCTCTTCGGCAAGAACGACGAGTCAGCTTACAGAGGAGGTGCAGCGGCTGACAACCTGTCTCTGAATGTGAACAAAACAAAAGAGATGGTTGTTGACTTCAGGAGGGCACCGAGCGACCACTCCCCGTTGAACATCGACGGCTCCTCAGTAGAGATCGTTAAGGGCACCAAATTTCTTGGTGTTCACCTGACGGAGAATCTCACCTGGTCCCTCAACACCAGCTCCGTAGCAAAGAAAGCCCAGCAGCGTCTCTACTTTCTGCGAAGGCTGAGGAAAGTCCATCTCCCTGACCCCCATCCTCATCACATTCTACAGGGGTTGTATTGAGAGCATCCTGAGCAGCTGCATCACAGCCTGGTTCGGAAATTGCACCGTCTCGGATCGCAAGACCCTGCAGCGGATAGTGAGGTCAGCTGAGAAGATCATCGGGGTCTCTCTTCCCGCCGTCACGGACATTTACACTACACGCTGCATCCGCACAGCAAACAGCATTATGAAGGACCCCACTCACCCCTCATACAAACTCTTCTCCCTCCTGCCGTCTGGGAAAAGGCACCGAAGCATTCGGGCTCTCACGACCAGACTATGTAATAGTTTCTTCCCCCAAGCCATCAGACTCCTCAATACCCAGAGTCTAGACTGACATCTACATCATTTATTGTTATATTGTAATTTCTCCTCTACTATGCCTATTGTCTTGTTTATTAATTATTGTACGGCCCTGCACTGTTTTGTGCATTTTATGCAGTCCTGTGCAGGTCTGTACTCTCGTGTAGTTTTTATGTTGTTTCAGGTAGTCTAGTGTAGTTTCGTGTTGTATCTCATAGTCTGGTGTAGCTTTCTGCTGTCTCACATAGTCTATTGTAGTTTTGTGTTGTTTCGGGTAGTCTAGTGTAGTTTTGTGTTGTTTCAGGTAGTCTAGTGTAGTTTTGTGTTGTTTCGGGTAGTCTAGTGTAGTTTTGTGTTGTTTCGGATAGTCTAGTGTAGTTTTGTGTTGTTTCGGATAGTCTAGTGTAGCCTTGTGCTGTCTCACATAGTCTAGTGTAGTTTTGAGTCATTTCCGGTAGTCTAGTGTAGTTTTGGCTCGATTCGGGTAGTCTAGTGTAGTTTTGTGTTGTTTCGGGTAGTCTAGTGTAGTTTTGTGTCGTTTCAGGTAGTCTAGTGTAGTTTTGTGTCATTTCAGGTAGTCTAGTGTAGCCTTGTGCTGTCTCACATAGTCTAGTGTAGTTTTGAGTCATTTCCGGTAGTCTAGTGTAGTTTTGGCTCGTTTCGGGTAGTCTAGTGTAGTTTTGTGTTGTTTCGGGTAGTCTAGTGTAGTTTTGTGTCGTTTCAGGTAGTCTAGTGTAGTTTTGTGTCGTTTCAGGTAGTCTAGTGTAGTTTTGTGTCATTTCAGATAGTCTAGTGTAGTTTTGTGTTGTTTCGGGTAGTCTAGTGTAGTTTTGTGTCGTTTCAGGTAGTCTAGTGTAGTTTTGTGTCGCTTCAGGTAGTCTAGTGTAGTTTTGTGTCGCTTCAGGTAGTCTAGTGTAGTTTTGTGTCGTTTCGGGTAGTCTAGTGTAGCCTTGTGCTGTCTCACATAGTCTATTGTAGTTTTGTGTCGTTTCGGGTAGTCTATTGTAGTTTTGTGTCGTTTCGGGTAGTCTAGTGTAGTTTTGTGTCGTTTCGGGTAGTCTAATGTAGTTTTGTGTCGTTTCGGGTAGTCTAGTGTAGTTTTGTGTCGTTTCAGGTAGTCTAGTGTAGTTTTGTGTCGTTTCGGGTAGTCTAGTGTAGCCTTGTGCTGTCTCACATAGTCTAATGTAGTTTTGTGTCGTTTCGGGTAGTCTAGTGTAGTTTTGTGTCGTTTCAGGTAGTCTAATGTAGTTTTGTGTCGTTTCGGGTAGTCTAGTGTAGTTTTGTGTCGTTTCGGGTAGTCTAGTGTAGTTTTGTGTTGTTTCGGGTAGTCTAGTGTAGTTTTTTGTGTCGTTTCAGGTAGTCTAGTGTAGTTTTGTGTCGTTTCGGGTAGTCTAGTGTAGCCTTGTGCTGTCTCACATAGTCTAATGTAGTTTTGTGTCGTTTCGGGTAGTCTAGTGTAGTTTTGTGTCGTTTCAGGTAGTCTAATGTAGTTTTGTGTCGTTTCGGGTAGTCTAGTGTAGTTTTGTGTCGTTTCGGGTAGTCTAGTGTAGTTTTGTGTTGTTTCGGGTAGTCTAGTGTAGTTTTTTGTGTCGTTTCAGGTAGTCTAGTGTAGTTTTGTGTCATTTCGGGTAGTCTAGTGTAGTTTTGTGTCATTTCAGGTAGTCTAGTGTAGTTTTGTGTCGTTTCGGGTATGGTGTAGTTTTGTGTCGTTTCAGGTAGTCTAGTGTAGTTTTGTGTCGTTTCGGGTAGTCTAGTGTAGTTTTTTGTGTCGTTTCAGGTAGTCTAGTGTAGTTTTGTGTCGTTTCAGGTAGTCTAGTGTAGTTTTGTGTCGTTTCGGGTAGTCTGGTGTAGTTTTGTGTCGTTTCGGGTAGTCTAGTGTAGTTTTGTGTCGTTTCAGGTAGTCTAGTGTAGTTTTGTGTCGTTTCGGGTAGTCTAGTGTAGTTTTGTGTCGTTTCGGGTAGTCTAGTGTAGTTTTGTATCGTTTCGGGTAGTCTAGTGTAGTTTTAAGTCGTTTCGGGTAGTCTAGTGTAGTTTTGTATCGTTTCCGGTAGTCTAGTGTAGTTTTGTGTCGTTTCGGGTAGTCTAATGTAGTTTTGTGTCGTTTCGGGTAGTCTAATGTAGTTTTGTGTCGTTTCGGGTAGTCTAGTGTAGTTTTGTGTCGTTTCGGGTAGTCTAGTGTAGTTTTGTGTTGTTTCGGGTAGTCTAGTGTAGTTTTTTGTGTCGTTTCAGGTAGTCTAGTGTAGTTTTGTGTCATTTCGGGTAGTCTAGTGTAGTTTTGTGTCATTTCAGGTAGTCTAGTGTAGTTTTGTGTCGTTTCGGGTATGGTGCAGTTTTGTGTCGTTTCAGGTAGTCTAGTGTAGTTTTGTGTCGTTTCGGGTAGTCTAGTGTAGTTTTTTGTGTCGTTTCAGGTAGTCTAGTGTAGTTTTGTGTCGTTTCAGGTAGTCTAGTGTAGTTTTGTGTCGTTTCGGGTAGTCTGGTGTAGTTTTGTGTCGTTTCGGGTAGTCTAGTGTAGTTTTGTGTCGTTTCAGGTAGTCTAGTGTAGTTTTGTGTCGTTTCGGGTAGTCTAGTGTAGTTTTGTGTCGTTTCGGGTAGTCTAGTGTAGTTTTGTATCGTTTCCGGTAGTCTAGTGTAGTTTTGTGTCGTTTCGGGTAGTCTGGTGTAGTTTTGTATCGTTTCCGGTAGTCTAGTGTAGTTTTGTGTTGTTTCGGGTAGTCTAGTGTAGTTTTGTGTTGTTTCAGGTAGTCTAGTGTAGTTTTGTGTCGTTTCAGGTAGTCTAGTGTAGTTTTGTGTCGTTTCGGGTAGTCTAGTGTAGTTTTGTGTCGTTTCAGGTAGTCTAGTGTAGTTTTGTGTCGTTTCAGGTAGTCTAGTGTAGTTTTGTGTCGTTTCAGGTAGTCTAGTGTAGTCTTGCTTCGTTTCGGGTAGTCTAGTGTAGTTTTGTGTCGTTTCAGGTAGTCTAGTGTAGTTTTGTGTCGTTTCGGGTAGTCTGGTGTAGTTTTGTGTCGTTTCGGGTAGTCTAGTGTAGTTTTGTGTCGTTTCAGGTAGTCTAGTGTAGTTTTGTGTCGTTTCGGGTAGTCTAGTGTAGTTTTGTGTCGTTTCGGGTAGTCTAGTGTAGTTTTGTATCGTTTCCGGTAGTCTAGTGTAGTTTTGTGTCGTTTCGGGTAGTCTAGTGTAGTTTTGTATCGTTTCCGGTAGTCTAGTGTAGTTTTGTGTTGTTTCGGGTAGTCTAGTGTAGTTTTGTGTTGTTTCAGGTAGTCTAGTGTAGTTTTGTGTCGTTTCAGGTAGTCTAGTGTAGTTTTGTGTCGTTTCGGGTAGTCTAGTGTAGTTTTGTGTTGTTTCAGGTAGTCTAGTGTAGTTTTGTGTCGTTTCAGGTAGTCTAGTGTAGTTTTGTGTCGTTTCAGGTAGTCTAGTGTAGTCTTGCTTCGTTTCGGGTAGTCTAGTGTAGTTTTGTGTTGTTTCGGGTAGACTAGTGTAGTTTTGTGTCGTTTCAGGTAGTCTAGTGTAGTTTTGTGTCGTTTCCGGTAGTCTAGTGTAGTTTTGCTTCGTTTCGGGTAGTCTAGTGTAGTTTTGTGTTGTTTCAGGTAGTCTAGTGTAGTTTTGTGTCGTTTCAGGTAGTCTAGTGTAGTCTTGCTTCGTTTCGGGTAGTCTAGTGTAGTTTTGTGTTGTTTCGGGTAGTCTAGTGTAGTTTTTTGTGTCGTTTCAGGTAGTCTAGTGTAGTTTTGTGTCGTTTCAGGTAGTCTAGTGTAGTTTTCTGTCGTTTCGGGTAGTCTAGTGTAGTTTTGTATCGTTTCCGGTAGTCTAGTGTAGTTTTGTGTCGTTTCAGGTAGTCTAGTGTAGTCTTGCTTCGTTTCGGGTAGTCTAGTGTAGTTTTGTGTTGTTTCAGGTAGTCTAGTGTAGTTTTTTGTGTCGTTTCAGGTAGTCTAGTGTAGTTTTGTGTTGTTTCGGGTAGTCTAGTGTAGTTTTGTGTCGTTTCAGGTAGTCTAGTGTAGTTTTGTGTCGTTTCGGGTAGTCTAGTGTAGTTTTGTGTCGTTTCGGGTAGTCTAGTGTAGTTTTGTGTTTTTTTGGGTAGTCTAGTGTAGTTTTGTGTCGTTTCTGGTAGTCCAGTGTAGTTTTGTGTCGTTTCGGGTAGTCTAGTGTAGTTTTGTGTCGTTTCGGGTAGTCGAGTGTAGTTTTTTGTCGTTTTGGGTAATCCAGTGTAGTTTTGTGTCGTTTCAGGTAGTCTAGTGTAGTTTTGTGTTGTTTCTCGTAGTCTAGTGTAGTTTTGTGTTGTTTTGGGTAGTCTAGTGTAGTTTTGTGTCGTTTCAGGTAGTCTAGTGTAGTTTTGTGTTGTTTCTCGTAGTCTAGTGTAGTTTTGTGTTGTTTTGGGTAGTCTAGTGTAGTTTTGTGTCGTTTCGGGTAGTCTAGTGTAGTTTTGTGTCGTTTTGGGTAGTCTAATGTAGTTTTGTGTCGTTTCGGGTAGTCTCGTGTAGTTTTGTGTCGTTTCGGGTCGTCTAGAGGGAAGGGTTAGACTGATCTTGGAGCAGGTGAAAAGGGCCTGCATTGTGCTGCGGTATTCAATGTTAAAAGTTTTAGTTCAATTAACTTCTGAGAAACCTGCAAAGGAGCTCCACCGTTTAAACGAGAGTTTAACGTGCATGGGTGGAGGGAACAGGGAGAGCGCTATGATAGGACAGGGGTCAACAGCGCCCAGCTGACAGAGGCACCATTGCTGCCATCCGACGGAGGGTTGTGAACGATGATCGATCGGGCACAGGGAAATGGAAGAGGAGAATGAGAGGAACGTTGGGGCTGTGGTTTCTGCAATCGTGCGCGTAGAAGGAAGCGGTCCGGTCGCTCGGCAGATCAGTCAGCGTCAGAGAACGGGGCGAGAAGCGTGACGCAGCAGAACTGGCCAGCCACGGCCGAGAGCAAACGTGGAGCTTGACGCAGAATATCAGGACGAGATCGAGTGACTCTCCTCGAGCTTACAGGGCAAAAGCTGAGCGCTGTGCGTTTCTGTTTCAGGGAGAACCGCTGCTGCTGGGACACATTAATCTGCTGGGCACATGAAAATATGAGTTGGCAGGGACAGGGCGTGTGTTTATGTTAGTGACGGTGTTGCCCGTATTGACAGGCGACGGGACATGTCACTGACAATAGACAACAGGTGCAGGAGTAGGCCATTCGGCCCTTCAAGCCAGCACCGCCATTCACTGTGATCATGGCTGATCATCCACTATCAGTACCCCGTTCCTGCCTTCTCCCTCTATCCCTTGACTCTGCTATCTTTAAGAGCTCCATCTAACTCTCTCTTGAATGCATCCAGAGACTTGGCCTCCACTGCCTTCTGAGGCAGAGCATTCCACAGATCCACCACTCTCTGGGTGAAAAAGGTTTTTCCGCATCTCTGTTCTGAATGGCCTACCCCTTATTCTTAAACAGTGGCCTCTAGTTCTGGACTCACCCCCAACATCGGGAACATGTTTCCTGCCTCCAGCGTGTCCAATCCCTTAATAATCTTACACGTCTCAATCATATCCCCTCTCATCCTTCTAAATTCCAGTGTATACAAGCCCAGTCACTCCAATCTTTCAACGTACGATGGGAATGGAACAATTTTCCTCTCAGATCAGGCACAGCCCTAAACCAGAGAAGCTGCTTGAGTAACTCTCTCCTGTGCACACCCCAGCACAGTTAGATTGGCCGTGGGAGGCTGCTCCAGCCTCAGCTCCCAGAGCGTCACCCCACCGTGCCCGTGACACTCAGCCCGCGCCGGAGAGCGGAGAGCGCTGGAGGAAACGGGCAGGTCGAGGGGTAGCGCTGGCGCTTCAGGGATTGCCGATGGCTCAGGACCGAGGGCGGGGGCAGGGGAGACGGCCTGTGTTACACATGGGCGACGGGTGAGACAGGAGCCTGGGTGCCTGGAAAGCAGAGGCAGGGTGGGGTTTAACCTTAACCACCAGTGCTTCAGGTGGGGGGAAGTGACGAGTTATCACTTTGCAACTGAGGTCTCAGCTATCTAGACACAATCAAGGTAATACCTGCCCAGCAGATCTGCGGCCCACCCTATCTTTGAACAATCTTTACAGAAAGCTCGAGCACTGTCAACAGTTCGTTCGTCCCACCTAGTCCGTGCTGAAACTACTTAAACAGCCTACTTCCATCGGCCCGCACCCGGGCCACACCCCTCCCATCCCTGTACCCACCCAAACTGAAATCGAGCCGGCGCGCACCATCTACCTTGGAAGCTTATTCCGTACTCCCACCGCCCTCTGAGTGAAGAAGCCCCCTCCCCCGGTTCCCCTTAAAAGTTTCACCTTTCACCATTAACCCATGACCTCTAGTTCGCGTCTCACCCAACCTGCATTTATACCCCCTCTATCAAACCTCCCCTCGATCTTACGGAATGAAGCTCTAACCTTTATTTATTTATTCGTCGATAGGTTGATTGACTGACTCAGATATAGGGTGGGGTAGGCCCTCCCAGCCCTCCGAGACATGGTACCCACCGATCCCCCGATTTAATCCCAGCTTAGTCAGAAAGGTTTAATATCACCGGCATAAGTCGGGAAATCGGTTCACTTCACAGCACCAGTACTTTGAAATACATGATAGATAAATAAATACAGAGGGAAAACCTGAATTACACTGAGCATAGAGCGAAGTGAAAGCAAGTCATTTAAAAGAACCCAAATTTAAAAAAAGTAGCGAGGTAGTGTTCGTGGATTCAAAGTCAGTTTAGAAACCGAGTGGCTGAGGGGAAGAAGCTGCTCCTGAATCGTTGAGTGTGTGTCTTCAGGCTCCTGTATCTCCTCCCTGATGGCAGAGGGGAAGAAGCTGTTCCTGAATCGCTGAGTGTGTGTCTTCAGGCTCCTGTACCTCCTCCCTGATGGCAGAGGGGAAGAAGCTGTTCCTGAATCGTTCAGTGTGTGTCTTCAGGGTCCTGTACCTCCTCCCTGATGGCAGAGGGGAAGAGGCTGTTCCTGAATCGCTGAGTGTGTGTCTTCAGGTTCCTGTACTTCCTTCCTGACTGTAACAGTGTAAAGAGGGCATGTCCTGGGTGGTGGAGGGTCCTTAATGCTGGGCGCTGCCTCCCTGAAGACATCCTAGTTACTACAGAGGCTGGTACCCATGATGGAGCTGACTAATTGTACAACTTTCTGCAACTTAATTCAACCGCGTGCAGTAGCACCTCCCCCCTCCCCAATGCTCCCCGTGGCACATTTGGAGAAGTTTCAGCAAAGCACACAAAATGCCGTTGGGACGCAGCAGGCCAGGCAGCGTCTACAGGGAGAAGTCGCTGTCGACGTTTCGGGCCGAGACCCCTCGTCAGTGTTTCAGTTGACATACCAAATCTCCTCAGACTCCTGTTGAAGTCCAGCTGCTGCTTTGCCTTCTTCATGACTTGCAACGGCCAACGAGCCTACGCACTTGGAGCAAACCCAAGCAGTCGCAGGGAGAACCTATCTTGATTGAATCATCATCACCTTCTACAACTCCACCGAGTTTGGAGTCTTCTGCAAATTCACAAATCATACCCATCCAGTACGCTTATATCCGTGGCAGGTCTTTTGTCACCCAGCTAATTTTTGATCCGGTTCACCTTCGTTGGCTTGGATTAAGTATTCCACCATCTTCTGGTCCTTTCTACCATGAAGAAAATGGTTAATAGCCTCACTGGGTGGGGACCCGTCTCTACCAGAGGAGGTGTGAGGCGCTCCTTCCCTCCGCCAGCCCGCAGGTCACCCTCGGGCGAGGTGTGGCACCTGCTCAGCCCCTCGATCTGCGTCTCGTGAACAGACAGACGTACTTTATTGATCCCGAGGGAAATTGAGTTTCGTTACAGCCGCAGCAACCAAGAATAGTGAAGAAATATAGCAAAATAAAACCATAAATAATTAAATAATAATAAGTTAATCGTGCCCAGTGGAAATAAGTCCCGGACCAGCCTATTGGCTCAGGGTGTCTGACACTCCGAGGGAGGAGTTGTAAAGTTTGATGGCCACAGGTAGGAATGACTTCCTACGACGCTCAGTGTTACATCTCTGTGGAATGAGTCTCTGGCTGAATGTACTCCTGTGCCTAACCAGTACATTATGGAGTGGATGGGAGTCATTGTCCAAGATGGCATGCAACTTGGACAGCATCCTCTTTTCAGACACCACCGTCAGAGAGTCCAGTTCCACCCCCAAAACATCACTGGCCTCACGAATGAGTTTGTTGATTCTGTTGGTGTCTGCTACCCTCAGCCTGCTGCCCCAGCACACAACAGCAAACGTGATAGCACTGGCCACCGCAGACTCGTAGAACATCCTCAGCATCGTCCGGCAGACGTTAAAGGACCTCGGTCTCCTCAGGACGGTCACAAGTCCTGGTGATGCGACTGCTGACACCAGGCAGACGATCTCCGAAGACTATTGATAATGGCCGAGGGGGGTCAAGAAGAAGGCGACGGTGAACCGCTTCTGTGGAAACATTTGCCAAGAGCAATCACAGTCATGGAAAGACAGTGATCGCCCACGTCATACGACACAATGAATAGATGATTGTAATTTGTACTAGTTTATGTACTGCTCTGTACTGTTGCCTTATTACCCAGAAGAAGGCAATGACAAATCACTTCTGTAGAAACAATTGCCAAGAACAAAACTGATCGTGGAAAGACCGAGATCACCTGGTGCATATAGAACTCGTGCATTCATACCCCAACTCCAATTTTTGATCTGCAGATTGTCTAAAATTGTTCCACAGTGACATCACTAATAAAGTTCAAAGTAAATTTACCACCACGAGATTCATTGTCTTGCAGATATTTCAGGAAAAAGATATAGAATAGAATTTATGAAGAGCAATACACAAACAAAGGCTGACATAACCAATGAACTGAGACTGTGAGTTGCGGGTCTTGGAAAGACAGTCTGTAGGTTGTGGAATCAGTTCAGAATTGTGGTGAAGTTATGCACGCCGGTTTAGGAGCCTGACTGTTGAGGGGTAATAACTGTTCCTGAACCTGGTGGTGTGGGTCCTGAGGCCCCTGTACCTCCTTCCTGATGGTTGAGGGGTAATAACTGTTCCTGAACCTGGTGGTGTGGGTCCTGAGGCCCCTGTACCTCCTTCCTGATGGTTGAGGGGTAATAACTGTTCCTGAACCTGGTGGTGTGAGTCCTGAGGCTCCTGTACCTCCTTCCTGATGGTTGAGGAGTAATAACGGTTCCTGAACCTGGTGGTGTGGGTCCTGAGGCCCCTGTACCTCCTTCCTGATGGTTGAGGGGTAATAACTGTTCCTGAACCTGGTGGTGTGGGTCCTGAGGCTCCTGTACCTCCTTCCTGATGGTTGAGGGTTAATAACTGTCCCTGATCCTGGTGGTGTGGGACCTGAGGCTCCTGTACCTTCTTCCTGATGGTTGAGGAGTAATAACAGTCCCTGAACCTGGTGGTGTGGGTCCTGAGGCTCCTGTACCTCCTTCCTGATGGTTGAGGGGTAATAACTGTCCCCGAACCTGGTGGTGTGGGTCCTGAGGCTCCTGTACCTCCTTCCTGATGGTTGAGGGGTAATAACTGTTCCTGAACCTGGTGGTGTGGGTCCTGAGGCTCCTGTACCTCCTTCCTGATGGTTGAGGGGTAATAACTGTTCCTGAACCTGGTGGTGTGGGTCCTGAGGCTGCTTTCCACGAAAGACCAAGGTCAGCCATGTCGTAGCAGACGGCACAGAATGATGATCCATCATCCATTTGAACATATCCTATCATATCATCGATCTCCTTGTCTTGTTAATCAGTCTTGTGATGACAGGAGATCACCTTTCACGAGCTGCGGTGAGAGATGAGTTAGGGACATTTCAGACACTCTTAATGGTGGGAGAAAGGAGGGCTACGTGGGAGGAGAGGGCCAGGTTGATCTCGGGAAAAGATTGCCACTGTGTGGGTACTGTTCTGCTACAGACAAAGCATCTCATTTCAGCAAGTTTCATGTGCCACCTCCAGCTGAAATCTGCTGCGTGAGGACAATCTTTGTTTCCCCTGAACCCTCAGCCAGAAGATCTCGCCCGCACACCGTGTGACCTTCACACTTCAGTGAGAAGACGCTTGCTGCAGGATGCACCTGACTTTCGATGCTGTCAGCCACGCAGTCCCTCCGCCAGGGTCCGCCTGCTCGAGTGTGGGCGTAGAGTGCGCCGGGGTGTGACTGCGAGCAACACCCAGTGCGAGATGCCCCTCCAGACTCGAGCCGAGGCACAGACTCTTTGTCTTTCCTGATGATTCAGAATCGCATTGAACTTCATGATATGAAACACGTCGCTCTGCGGCCGATAACGCAACTCAATTGGAAATACATATATATATTTTTTTAAATTGCACTATAACCACGCGAAGATCTGCAGATTCTAGAAATCCAGAAACAGCAGTGACACAAAATGCTGGAGGGACCCAGCAGGTCCGGCAGCATCGATGGAAATGAGGTGGAAAGGAAGGGTCTCGGCCCGGAACGCCCACTGATTATTCATCTCCACAGACGCTGCCCGACTTGCTGAGTGCCTCTGTCGTTTTGTGCAAAACGGAGAACAGAAACAAACAGTTAGCTTTTGTGGGTTCATTGTCAATTCAGAAATGTGATGGTGGAGGGGAAGAAGCTGTTCCCAAAGTGTTGTGTGTGTGTCTTCAGGTTCCTGTACCTCCTCCCTGATGGCAGAGGGGCAGAAGCTGTTCCTGAATCGTTGAGTGTGTGTCTTCAGGCTCCTGTACCCCCTCCCTGATGGCAGAGGGGAAGAAGCTGTTCCTGAATCGTTGAGTGTGTGTCTTCAGGTTCCTGTACCTCCTCCCTGATGGCAGAGGGGAAGAAGCTGTTCCTGAACCGTTGAGTGTGTGTCTTCAGACTCCTGTACCTCCTCCCTGATGGCAGAGGGGGAGTAGCTGTTCCTGAATCGCTGAGTGTGTGTCTTCAGGCTCCTGTACCTCCTCCCTGATGGCAGAGGGGAAAAAGCTGTTCCTGAATCGCTGAGAGTGTGTCTTCAGGCTCCTGTACCTCCTCCCTGATGGCAGAGGGGAAAAAGCTGTTCCTGAACCGTTGAGTGTGTGTCTTCAGGCTCCTGTACCTCCTCCCTGATGGCAGAGGGGGAGAAGCTGTTCCTGAATCATTGAGAGTGTGTCTTCAGGCTCTTGTACCTCCTCCCTGATGGCAGAGGGGAAGAAGCTGTTCCTGAATCGCTGAGAGTGTGTCTTCAGGCTCCTGTACCTCCTCCCTGATGGCAGAGGGGAAAAAGCTGTTCCTGAATCGCTGAGTGTGTGTCTTCAGGCTCCTGTACCTCCTCCCTGATGGCGGAGGGGAAGAAGCTGTTCCTGAATCGTTGAGTGTGTGTCTTCAGGCTCCTGTACCTCCTCCCTGATGGCAGAGGGGAAAAAGCTGTTCCTGAATCGCTGAGTGTGTGTCTTCAGGCTCCTGTACCTCCTCCCTGATGGCGGAGGGGAAGAAGCTGTTCCTGAATCGTTGAGTATGTGTCTTCAGGCTCCTGTACCTCCTCCCTGATGGCGGAGGGGAAGAGGCTGTTCCTGAATCGTTGAGTGTGTGTCTTCAGGCTCCTGTACCTTCTCTCTGATGACAGAGGGGAAGAAGCTGTTCCTGAATCGTTGAGTGTGTGTCTTCAGGCTCCTGTACCCCCCTCCCCGATGGCAGCAATGAGAAGAGGGCCTGCCTCGTTTCTGAGGCTGCTGCCCGTGATGGAGCTGGCTGAGTTTACAACTTTCTGCAGCTCACTTCAATCCTGTGCAATGGCCCCGCCCGCTCCACACCAGATGCTGATGAGAGTTCGATCTCACGGAACATCTCCATGCTTTTCGTACTCGCTGGTCCGCCCAGAACCTCTCATCACTTCAGAATCTAACTTTCCAGCTCATTGTACAACCTTACTTCTGACCCTCCCATCGCTTCTAATTACCTACTGATTCAATATGAAGTGATTGGTGCCAAAAGACATCAGCATCCATCAGGAAAGATCCTCACTGTCCAGGCCAGCTCTCTCCTCGCTACCACCATCGGGCAGGGACCACACCACCAGGATCAGCAACATTTCTTACCCCACAACCATCAGGAAGGAGGTACAGGAGCCTCAGGACCCACACCACCAGGTTCAGGGACAGTTATTACCCCTCAACCATCAGGAAAGAGGTACAGGATCCTCAGGACCCACACCACCAGGTTCAGGAACAGTTATTCCCCCTCAACCATCAGGAAGGAGGTACAGGAGCCTCAGGACCCACACCACCAGGTTCAGGAACAGTTATTACTCCTCAACCATCAGGAAAGAGGTACAGGAGCCTCAGGTCCCACACCACCAGGTTCAGGAACAGTTATTACCCCTCAACCATCAGGAAGGAGGTACAGGAGCCTCAGGACCCACACCACCAGGTTCAGGGACAGTTATTCCCCCTCAGCCATCAGGAAGGAGGTACAGGAGCCTCAGGACCCACACCACCAGGTTCAGCAACAGTTATTACCCCTCAACCATCAGGAAGGAGGTACTGGAGATTCAGGAGGGGTAATAAAAGTGAGTTAGTGTGTGTGTGAGTGTATGTGCGTGTGTGTGTGTGAGTGTGTGTGTGAGTGTGTGTGTGTCTGTGTGTGTGAGTGTGTGTATATCTATGTGTGTGAGTTTGTGAGTGTGTCTGTCTGTGTGAGTGTGTGTGTGTGTGTGTGTGTGTGTGTGTGTGAGTGTGAGTGTGTCTGTGTGTGTGTGTGAGTGAGTGTGTGTGTGAGTGTGTGTGTGTGTGTGTGAGTGTGTCTGTGTGTGTGTGAGTGTGTGTGTGAGTGTGTGTGTGTGAGTGTGTGTGTGTCTGTGTGTGAGTGTGAGTGTGTGTGTGTGTGTGTGTGTGTGTGAGTGTGAGTGTGTGTGTGTGTGTGTGAGTGTGTGTGTGTGTGAGTGTGTGTGTGTGGAGTGTGTGTGTGTGTGTTTGTGTGTGTTTGTGTGTGTGTGAGTGTGAGTGTGTGTGTGTGTGAGTGTGTGTGTGTGTGTGTGTGTGTGTGTGTGTGTGAGTGTGTGTGTGAGTGTGTGTGTGTGTGTGTGTGAGTGTGAGTGTGTGTGTGTGTGTGTGTGTGAGTGTGTGTGTGTGAGTGTGTGTGTGTGTGAGTGTGTGTGTTGTGTGTGTGTGAGTGTGAGTGCTGTGTGTGTGTGTGAGTGTGTGTGTGTGTGTGAGTGAGTGTGTGTGTGAGTGTGTGTGTGTGTGTGAGTGTGTGTGTGTGTGTGTGTGTGAGTGTGTGTGTGTGAGTGTGTGTGAGTGTGTGTGTCTGTGTGTGTGTGTGTGTGTGTGTGAGTGTGTGTGTGTGAGTGTGTGTGAGTGTGAGTGTGTGTGTGTGTGTGTGTGTGTGTGTGTGTGTGTGTGTGTGTGTGTGTGTGTGTGTGTGAGTGTGTGTGTGTGTGTGTGTGTGTGTGTGTGTGTGTGTGTGTGTGTGTGTGTGTGTGTTGCTCTGGATTTCCAGCATCTGCAGAATCTCCTGTTTTAATGCTTGCAGAGCGGGCTCGCAGCCCGGGGTCCACGGGCCCCTGCTGAATGGTGTTGGTGAGAAGGGCCAGGAACCCCGGTTAAATGAACTGGTGGAGCCAGCTCGGAGCTGCGGTGAGTGAAGTTATCTACACTGACCTGGACTGCAACCAGAGGTGATTGGCACAGCAGCTCCTGGACTCAATCAGCAACACAACTGATACTGATTTATATTGAAACAGGATGTTGTGATTGGTTAAGGAGATTAGAGTCGTCCTGATCCACTCGGGTCCCACAGACTCATTTCCCATTGCTCTGCTGAAGAACACTGAAACTGCTTGTCGGAGAGACAGACAGATAGAAATAGATCAATAGATAGAGAGGTAGATAGAAAAAGAGATTTGGAGATATATACATAGAAATAGAGAGATAGAGGAATAGATAGATAGATAGATAGAGTCAGATAACAAGCATCCATCGGTCTCAAGAGACCATGGATTTGCGCCTTGGAAATCTTTCCAGGACACAGGCCTGGGCAGGGTTGTATGGGAGACCGGCAGTTGCCCCAGCTGCAGGCCTTCCCCTCTCCACGCCACCGACGTTGTCCAAGGGAAGGGCACTGGGACCCAAGCAGCTTGGCACCGGTGACATCGCAGAGCAATGTGCGGTTAAGTGCCTTGCTCGAGGACACAAACACGTAGCCTCAGTCGGGGCTCGAACCAGTGACCTTCAGATCACTAGACCGATGCCTCGCCCACGCGCCAACACAGAGACAGATAGCTAGACAGAAAGATAGACAGGCAGATAGATTAGCTAGATGTTTAGATACAGAACTGAGTTGCCTGTTCTAGTCTCACCACCCAGCACCCTCATCTTAAACCTAGGCCAAACCATGGGACAACTTGCAGCGACCGATCAACCTACCCAACCGGCGCACCTCCGGACGGCGGGAGGAAGCCAGAGCACCGGCGGAGGACACCCCCGCGGTCGCTGGGAGAGGACGTGCAAACTCCTCGCAGGAAGCCGCGGCGGGAACCGAACGCGGGGTCGCGGGCACCGCCAAAGCGTCGAGCTAGCCTCCGCGCCACACCTTGTCGCACTGCGCGCGCGTTTATCGGTGCAGAACAGTAAGAGGCCTTTCCAGTCAACGTGCCAGGGCTGCCCAATTACACCCGTCTGCGGGCTGTACAGGCACTCCTAACGGACGTCCAACCCATCCCTGTGCATGAGCCGTCGTACGGATTTCTTATCTTATTATGCTTCTTTCTGGTGCTCTGCCGGATCCAGGCTGACAATTATTTCATTCTCCTTTACACTTTTGTGCTGGGAGTGACTTCCAACACTCTTAAATCTTGAACCCTGCCCTTCCCCGCCCCGGGGGGGAAAAGATTCTGCCTATCTCTGTCCTTCATAATCTTTGTAGAGTCCCCTCCTACACCTCACTGACAATTACCTAGCCCAGGGGTCGGCAACGTTTACCACTAAAAGAGCCAATATGGACCCATTTCCCACAGAAAAGAAAACACTGGGAGCCACAAAATGAAATAACACTGCATACAACGGGTTTTTTTTGCCTTTATGCTATGTATAAACAAACTATAATGTGTTGCATTTTTGAAATTGATGAACTCCTGCAGAGAAAACGAAATTACATTTCTGCATGTAACAAAAACATTTTGAACTCTGAAAAAAAGACGTTGGGTTGAAGGTTGCTCCATAGTTAGCCTACCTTGGATCGAAGAATTAAAAGAAAGCGCGCACTGGCGGGTGTCAGGCATTGGCAGTGGTGATGTATATTAATAGCGATAAAAAACACGTTGTAGCGGTGTAGCGCTACACGCAGCGCTAAAATAAAGACTGCAGTCAAAGGTAACTTTATTCGAACTAAACAGCCTTGCTTTTAAGCCTCCCTCAACCCGTCCCCGTGGGCGCGGATGCTGCAAAAGACGCGTACTCACAAACCCCCGTAGGCTATCTCCCTTAGCCGGAATGCTGGCTAATTGTGAGGAAATGTGTCGCCACACTTAGATTGTACAAGATCACCATAATCTTCAAATTTAGAATTACATTTCAAAAGCTAACAAACTAACATAAAATACATTTTAATTAAATACTGACCAATTATTTCCCAAAGCCACAGGGAGCCGCAGCACAGAGGTGAAAGAGCCACAAATGGCTCGGGTGCCGCAGGTTGCCGACCCCCGACCTAGCCTGTTCAACCTGTCCTGACGGAGGTTTCAAATTTACCAATGTCAGGGAAATGCATACAATACACACCCCGAAATTCTTCTTCGTCCACGAAGACAGGGGAGTGCCCCATAGAATGAACGATAGTGGCCCCCCCACACACACAGAAGCAGCAGGAAGGCAACATTCCCTCCACTCCCACCAGCAAGAAAAAAGCATCGGCACCCCCCCACCGAGCACTCAATCATGCAGCAAAGACACAGACCAGCAGTTCCCCAAAGACGACTCGTTCCCCCGGTAATCCGACACACCACAGCGCGCTCTCTCTCTCTCTCTCCCCCTCTCTCTCTCTCTCTCTCCCCCTCTCTCCCTCTCTCTCCTCTCTCTCTCCTCTCTCTCTCTCTCTCTCTCTCTCTC